>NW_010117815.1:119408-158415 GCF_000699245.1 Pterocles gutturalis
AATTTTCCTTAAAGATAGGGAGGATTTTTAATAATAAGTCAAATTTACAACTATGTGGACAACTATCACCTGATGTTGGTTCTGCTGGTTCCAGTAAGAGACTATCAGGCTGTGACTACAGCAGAGATCCAGAACGGTGTGTTCATCCTTTCAAACTCAGACGAAGGTAGGTCAGTGCTGACAATGTGTTTTGAATTGTTCCTGTGTCATATGTTCTCACAGCACTGCCAGATCCACAGATTAGAATTTATAATCTGTCCCACAGTCTTGATCAGGAGAAAATGTGTTCCCTAGCTTAGCTGAAGCACTGCGCTGTGCACATGAAGGGCTGAACGTTTCCTGAGCATTTTTAGGTGGGTAGAACATGCACATTCCTGTGCTACATGCTTTTGGCAGGATTTAGGTGTCTTTCAGACAGCAAATCGCAGAAAGCATTCAGAAGTTCTGCAAACATAGCAAAGAATAGGGAAACAGAACGATGGTTTTACCCAGAAGAGCCAAGGGACCTTTCCACCCGTATTTAACTTGCTGCAGAGGTACATAGGAACAGGTACTATAGGAAAAGCAGACTTGCAATTATAACTGCAGTATATATAGGACAATAAAAAGAGACCAAACCAACCAAGTCACTGAAAGACAAAGGGGAAAAAAAAATTCACTTTACACAATTACAGATGAAAATGTTAGGATTCACATTTTCCTAATAGCCTAAGGGACGCATGCAGGAGTTTCCGAGGATTATTAAAAGCAGCCCTCTCCCTTGAAATGCTGACTTACAGAATTCTGTTTACTCAGCGCTTCTGAGAATGAGGTCATGTCTGCTAAGGTGGAAATGTGGAAAAAGTTGGCCTAGATCGGTGTTTCTGAGACTTGCAGCATGCGTGGACCACTTCTGGTTCATCAGTCGCTATGTGTCTGCAGGTCCCTGCAACGGGCTCCGCTGCCCTGGAGGGACTCAGCTGCTGCTGAAGGCGAAGGCAGTTGGCAGTCCCACGTCCAGGGGGAACTGACTTACTGACGTTGTCACTTGGTGCCTCCTCATTGCAGTGTGACGGGATCAGGGCCCAGAGCTGGAGGAACTCTTTAGCCTAGAGTGTAGAATTTTTATCTCAGAAGCTGTTGGTTTGATTTTATTTTGCTTTTGTGTGACAGGACGTACAAGGAATGAAAGGCAGGGATTTAGGAGTATTGATTTTTCTTTTAAAATATGTAAATGCAAAAGACAAGAAGCAACCACATTTAAACCAGAAACCTGAAATCCCTTAAAGGTGATTTAGCCATAACATTTTTATTCAGGTTTTACTCAATACCTGTTACTATGTTGTCAATTGTCAGCTTGTATAGATCACATTTTATTCAGTAATCCCTTGGTGGTTCTGTTATACTTTATCCTCAATAAATTTATGTTGCAAGTATTTTTTTTTTTCGTGCTAGGAAAGCATAAGCTTGTAGGAAAAAGAAAAAAAATGAATGCTTTTGTAAAAGAGCTGGCATTACACCCTGAATACATATCCCTGACATGGAAATAGGCACCTATGTATTTGGATAATTATGTGTATGCTTTTAGTCCCAGAATGGATTTGTATATATACAAAACCACAGTTTTAATACCCAAGCTACACTTACTCTTGAGGTGGAATATCAAAAACATTTTTCTATTTCAAACTGAAATAATGTTTGCCCCTGCACATATTTCATTACAGTCTAATGTGTGCAAGAATTTTGCGTTGTTTCTATTTTATTTGCTTGCTTTAGTAATGTACATGCTATCATCATATAAACTTTCTGCCCATTTAACCAAAGAGTAATCGAGACAGTCATCCAGGTAGGTGAGCCTTTTTCAAAAGTCAGACTGAGCAGATGGTGTTTGAAGACACCATGATGTTCCTTAATATGTACAAAACTTTCATACATTCAGACAAAAGTAAAATAAATTCCCACGGTGATGAAAAATATTTTTGCAATTACATGCAACCTTTTCAGTGTTCTATGTTGACCTAGCCACTGGGTTTCCATCACTTTTCCTCTCTGAGTATTATGATTAGCCAAAATGTAATCTTGAAGTATTGTGTGTCCCATGTCATGACCAGAGGGAAGGACGTATCTGCATGTTAAATGGTGAAGGTGCTTAAGTTATTCTTCTATACATGAGGAAATCTGTTGCAATTAATAAAAATAGCATCCTTCTTCTCTTACCATGGTGGGTCGTCTCTAATGTCTGAAAGCAAGCATTGCCTTTCTCCACCCTTGCTATCTTACATTACCTCTAGAAACTCCTGCACATTGGCTGCCCATGCTACCCAAAGCTCCCATTAAACAGCTTCAGCCCTTCGCCCATGCTTAGGGATGGAAGTTGTCATTAAGGCTGTACGCGTAATTCAGTTTGGTGACTGAAATCACCTCTGGAAAGAGGAAATCTGCCACAGAAAGTTCTAGGTAGCCATACCTGTCTGGTTTTCATATGTAGCAAATTTAGCCTAGTGTCCTTAATAAAAATGGATGTCAACACTAGAAGGATAATGGATTCGAGTTCTGGCAAAACCTTCCCGTATAAATTCAGCCATTTGCCAAGTCAGTTGATGCCCTATTTTCAAGACTGTCATAGAAAGCGATTCTGAAGAGTCTCGGCTTATTAAAAATGGAGTACTAAAATCAATATAGCAATATCTTGTTGGACAAAATTCAATTTATCAACAGTTGTGTCATTTTAAAGATTATTAAAGGACTTGTTTATTAGGCATCATCTAGACTTTAGAAATAGTTGGTATGAAAATAATAAGACATAAGCCACAATGGACTTGCAAATCTTTCAATTACATCAAGTGGATATTTTTCTGTAAGTGATGGCCTGGAAGCATTTCCTATCTTTACTTTAGACTATATCAGCCAGCAATTACATATTAAAAACTGGTACTGCTCACAGATTTCAGTAGCTCAGGGGCAGACCCATTATTCAGAATCTGTGCCTTTCAAATTGTTAAAAAGACCAAGTGTCCTGAAATTTTCATTAACGTCTTGTAAGAAATACTTATGCTGATCTGCAGGAGTTAATTTTTGAAAGCTCCAGTTCAACTTCCGCCTAAATCCTATCTAGTTAGTAAGAACATAAGCACATTTAAAGTGTTTGCTGCAAGCGAGAACAACAAATCTGAGTATGAAACTGAACTCCAGAACTCATCTTCATCTAGGATAAAGTGAGCAAGGCTGTCTTTACACTGTAAATAAGATGCTCAGTACCTTTCAACTTCCCAGCTATAACTCATCACAAATAGGAATGTGAACACACAAGTGCATGTGCAAACACCCAGAGCTGAGAAAGACACCTCTTCACAGGTATTTGGGAGTATTCATCTTCTGGTTTGCATGCTACAGAGAAGGAAGAAGGTATAATAAATAAGAGGAAAAGCAATTGCTGATAAATGAGAATGCTGATCCATAACTGAATATGAAAGGTTCTCCCTTGGAAGATAATAAAGATGAACTTGTTAACATTATTGTTTCTACAGATTAAACATTCTTGAAACTCTTCAGAATATGTATGATAAAACACCCCTTAAAAAGGAACTTGGCTTTTTGTCTGGAAAGCTAAGATCCTATCCAGTCTAAATTGTATCCCTTCTGGAAAAACATTTAGTCCCATGCTGATTCCTAGCTAACTTTAGCACATAACCCCTTCTTTTCCTTATGGACTCTTCTGCAAAGCCAGATAAATCTGTATTTTGGTAAGCACAGTGACCAAGAAAAACAGAGGGGAACTGATGGTAAATTAGCATGATACAAAAATTATTTCTCTGATAGCCTTTTTCAGAATAGTTTCTCACCATTTCTTTATTATTTGAGCTAGTGAAACGTGTCTTTCACTCTGCATGGAATAAAACAAGCTTGGGAATGATGTAAGAGGAAAAAATTGCTTCTTGGTTTTCAGAGCTTTGTGTCACTTTGTTTACTTGTAAAAATACTAATTTACACACCTCCAGTATACGTGGAGCTATACAGAAGATTAGAATACCAAGCAAAGAAACAGCTCTTCCCCCATAGCCATGCAATCTATAAACACAGCAGGTAATGTAGAATGGGGAAAATAACAACCAAAGAGAGAAGGGGAAAAAAAACCACCAACAACAGAATAAACACAAAATCTCTTGACCAAGTTTTAGCAGAAGAGTGCTTATAAGTGAAGTCTTGAGAAGCTCTCTGATGGAACGGGCTTGTGTGTACATCCACTGGAATGACAATGTACCCATGTAACAGCAAGTCAGAAACATCAGAGGAGGCAGGGTCCGCCTCTGTGCCGTCACTTAGCCTGGGGCTCAGGTTCACGCTGCACCCCAGTTTCCCAGTCTTCCAGCCAGCTTGCACATAGACCCTCAGACACATTTGAATTAGAGGCAAATTGGAGCAAAGAGAAGATCCTTCTAGTTAAGCTAGAACTGATAATTCTTCAAGGAGCTCTATTTAAAAAAAAAAAAAAAAAAAAAAAGGTGTATTTGTGGAAGAGAGTGAAATGTCAAGAAAAGCAAAGATAGGTTCAGGATAGGATTCATTTGTTTTTCTTTTATTTCTACCTCTACTGCAGTTCCACTGTTTTCTCAACATCGAAAGGCACACAAACGCATTTGAGGCAGAGAAAATGAGAAAAGTAAAACAGTCCTCTGTTAAATAGGAACAATAATATTTCCAACCAGAAAGGCTAATTTATTCACCTTCTTTAGAGAACTAGAAAAAGCAGCCCAGGACAGAACAGCTCTCTTCTGCTGCTCAAAAAAACCCAGTGAAGTATGCTACTAGGCAGAATAGCTCATGATTTTTGCATGCCACAAAGGATTTGCCTTGACACATAATGAATTTTATTGAGGTCAAATTTCAAGTTATCTAAATACTAGTTTACCTCCAGAGATTCAGGGCTCAGGAAATCATTTTGCAATAACTATGCATTTTTTCCTCGGCAGCGATTTGGGGAGCAGCTTGATATTGTGAAATGCTCTGCTTTCAAAAACTTGCTACGGTTCTGCTAAAAAAGCTCATAAAACTTTTGTCCCTTTCATGGCTAAAAAGCTGAGGTTTATAGATTCTTCTTTTCATTTCCACTGACTTATAATTTCAGTAAAGCATTACTGTGCTTCTCTGGCTACACAACCACTCAGACGCTGCAATTTCCCTTAAACAGGGTTCAGTATGTTGCGCATTCTTGGAACTTCATGGCTAGCGTGGTCCGGTCACTTCATTATTTTAGAGGGTTTATGAAAACTTAATAGGCATAGAAATTTAGAACTTCCTGGCAGCAAAAGAATTAGAGAAATAAAGAACTACAACAAATGGGGTTTCCTGGCTCTTGAAAAATTGTATCATTAACCTTAATAATTGTATGTTTTGACTGCAGAGTAAAACAGATGAACCTTGAATGCCCATCGTTTACCCTGCTCAGAAAGCCGTCAGACAACAGTCTAATGCTCTGGTTGCACAACAGCAAGAAGGGTTTGCCAACTTATTAATCTAGGCCTGTGTGTGAGGACAGACATTTTTTGTCCTTTTTCTATTCACAGAAGTTAGTAAAAAAGAAAATATTGTATTTCTGTATATGTATACGTACAGATATATACATATATAGAAAGATGTGTGTATTTACGTACAAAAATAAAGGGATACAGGTAAATAAAGTGGTGACTGCATTAATAACCTGCACAACACCACAGTGTTATTTTACCCCTTAGCTTGAAAGATTCTTCCCAGGTGAATTTAGCATAGCCTTTCTGTTAATGCTACATACAAACAGTGAAGTAGAAGATACGCTGACAGTGTTCTAGAACTTTAGAAAGTCTGAATACGCTTATTAACATGCAGTTGATCAAATGAGATATTAATCATCTAATGTCTAAAATTTGTCTTGGTATATGGAATACGAAAGGAAAGTGAAACACACTGATGTCAATATATGTCCTATAAATTTCCATCTGATCTGGATTCCATTGGAAAACCTCTGGCATTTCAACCCAAGAGCTCTCTGAAGGAGCTCTGAAATCCAGGCGGCTACCAAAGGTCAGTGCATCTCGATATCTCTCACTGAAAAAGGACTCAATTAGACCCCCAGGATTTTAACATATTCAATTTTACATTTTATACTTACATAAAAAAAAAAAAATCTTTCATCTATCTGGATTTCTCAAGTTTGGAGTCTTCTGTACCATGTACAACCTTTTGAAAATTTATGTAAGCCTTCAGATTTTTTAAAAGGCAGCTCTTTTGACATCCCCTTATCAGAGACAAAATTATCCTTAACACAGTTTTTAATGCAGATTCTTCAAACTAAAATCTCGTTACGGATTGCTAGACTAAATTAGGGTAATGAGTTCTCCAAGCCCCGGTTATTCTCTCAATAACTTATTGATTTAGCCTAATTCTGTACTAAGGTTAATGAACTAAAAGGAAGACACAAATGTAATTTTTCCCTCTCATATAACACCTCTAACTGTGTCACAGCACAGGATGAGACTTGTCATCAGTGGTACAAAGGTGGCTATAGAAGCACAGGATTAGGAACTGCTCAGTCCAGTTCTGCAATGTCACACAGTCTGTCGAGCTTAGAACGCCCAAAAACATCCTTTTGAAACACTAAAACACGACACAGGCACACAACACATCGCAACGAACTCGAGTTCTCTGCTAACAAACCAAAGTCACTCCAGAGTCTGCCACAGCAGGGACACATCCCTTTCTGCTGTTCAAGCACTAACAGAATTTATATAAAAAAACCCAGCAGTGATCTCGGTATGGAGACCGTGCTCCATTCTACACACGATCACGAAGAATTTAGGACTTGACATAATCCCTTCAACGTTTTACCTGGCTGAAGATGCCTGTGATTATTGCTGCCTTATCTGCTAGGTAGCTGCATGGTTCTTGCTGCGTGTAAAGAAGTCTCTTAGGGTCACATTGCAGCATGACTTGCTTTCACGGATTCTCTTACATGGCTTCAGTCTGCCTGCAAATATTCAGGCTGTAGCTTTCATACTACACAGCAGAAGATGGTGAACGTTGAGATCCACTCTGCTTTCCTACAGCAAAACATTCTTCTTTATTTCTTTTTTCTCCCCAAACAGCATATAATGGATCCCTCCATGCAAGAAGCTCTCAGCATCAAGATATATCCCCCACTTAAAATCCTTACTGGTCCCTCAGGCCTTCAGCCAGCACTGGTGGAAGGAGATCTCTTGGCCAGTCACAGAGGCCAGTTTTTCTGCTTTTCTCTTCCAATAATTCAATCTTGATTTTAAAAATCCAATGAAAGTTCTGGGATGAAATTCACCTACTCCATAGGGTTTAAATGTAGTCGGAATATTTTAGATTAAGGAGAGCACGATTTCACCATAAGGCTGGTGTCAACATGCACAGCAATTAGTAATGCTAGACGCCATGAATTTGGCTGCATCTGCTTTAGGCTTCATAGTTACTACCAGGCAAAAATCATTGCATTAATGGAGTAGTGGAAATACAACAAAGCGCTTTATTATCCCTAAAAGGCAGCATGTGGCATATAGACTCTGTGGGGTATTACCAGCGTCCTAGGAGTGGTTTCATTCATTCACGTCCTGTGGCATATAATTATCTCAGAATAACTATGACCCTGCGGGTCCTCTATTAAAATTGTATTTTTGTTACAGAATGGTGTATACATTATTGAAGCACATTATTTTGATCACTGAAAATTGACATATTGGGCTCATTAGCCAGTAAACCTGAATATTTAATTTATGAGGTTTGCTCCAAGTTTTTTACAGATCAGTCACTTAAGGGAAGCAAACAGGCAAAACTGCAGAGCAGTGAATGGGGAAGATTCTTACTGAAAACGGTGCTTTAAAAAGCAAAAAAAGTGTGTCATGCCATATGCTGATACGTGACACATAACATTAGGCAGGTAAATTGGTTAATTGGACTCATTAACATCATTTCCTTTTTAAAACTTATCAGCTATGAAGATGAAAAGATTATTTTAATCTTTACACATCTCTCTTACATTTTACATTTCTCACACAGGCCTTTCTTTAATCAAATATTGATGGTGGTGCCTGTTGTTCTTCAAAGCTCAGCAATTACAGTGCAGCTCCCTCCCAGTAAGTGGCACTGTATCAAAACACTGCTATTTCCTTATTTTTAATTCCTCCCACTTTTTTTTTTTTTTTAATAAACACAACACAAGATCTACTGCATTCTTGCCAGCAAAGGCACTCTAGATGCCTTGCTTATCTGATGGGCTCCAAGCAGCCTGCTGAGCCTGCATCCTCCAGACACTTGGTTGTAGACTGGAAACCTGCTTGTGATGCAAAAGACCCCACAGTTCTGTCCCCCAGCTGAAACCACCGCTTCTGGAACTAAAGCCACGGATTACAATTGTGTCACACAAAAAATATGAGGTTTAATTTTCTGCCTGGCTGTGGCAGTCCCCGTGGTATATAGGTGAAAGCTACACGGGATGGGTCAGCAGTGCTCTCTGCTGGCAGCGAGGAAAGTTTGCAGGAAACAGCTGGAATTTGCCTTAAAATTGCCTTCAAAAATAAAGCATGAAAGACTTTGCATATGTATCTATGTCTAAGGCCTCCGTACATTTCTAGGCAAATCTGTAAAGATCATGATTTACAAGGTCAAGAGCATGCTGTTCATTGCAGACATGACTTTGACAATGACGTTATTCTGGCAGCGTTTCCATGGTCCTTTACATACTGTTGCATACAATGATTAAGCGTAAAGACGAAGGCAAGGAAAAAGTATTATGAAAAATAACTATTCAAATGTACAAATGTTCATGAAATGTACTTAAATAAAACTGAATGCTCTGTAGAAAACAATTGTTTGTTTAAAAACAATTTACAAATTCTTACGTGCATGCATGTGTCTACATATATATACACAAGAAGAATACTGCAAGACAAGGAGAGAGCTCTCTAAAGGTTTGGAAAATCTGTAGAACAATTGTTTCCTATTTGATTATATCAATCTGCTCTTTAAGAGAAGACTTTCAAAAAGAAGAATACCATTTTTAAACAACTGTTAAATAATTTAGAAGAATAACTCTGTTAAATCATTTTATTTTCCAGCTTGGGTCCCCTCTACCAACATCTAGAAAATCAAGTCAGCAGCTTAAAACTACTCCTAAAACTAACTGGATGCCATAAGCACAATCTTAAGAAAGTGAATGGTCTTGTATACCCACTGCTTTGAAAGAAGGGAACATAATTCTGCTGCAGAGAACTTAGCAGTGTGCCTTAGTAGGTTACGTTTGAAATTCTGGTTTGGTGCGATGCTTCATCACTGTCCCTGAAGTCAGATTTCAAATCACAGACTTGCCCTGCAGTCTATGTAAACTCAGACTTTCAAGCCCTGAAGCAGCGTCTGCTTTGCAGAGGAGAGATACAAGGTACTTGCTACAGTACGATCAGTTTAAATCAGGGAGGACAGCACTTCATAGCACAGAATATGGTCTGGTCAAGATACTGTGAACAACAGCCAAAAACATTTAAAAAAAGAAACTCTCCTGAGGGACTCAGAAAAACATGATTCAGTTCATTACTGCACTTCGAAACTCAAGTTCAGGTGACATGAGCTACAGAGTGAATTTTGCGTAGGACGATCCTGTCTAAGTGTCAGGAAGAGAATAAAACAACCTGGCATTGATGTTTATTTACCCTAGCAAGACAAAAGCCAATTGCAGACGTATATTTGAATTTTTTAAAGTACCCCTAGATGACCGATGCTAGGAACAGTTTAATACTAGTGTTAATGTTTTAATGTTTCCATGGAGCGCTTGTGCCTCCATGATCCTGCTGGGGAGAAGTCGAGCAGAAAACCAACGGCAGGTGACAGATGCCTTCAGCTCCACGCTGCACTCCCTAGGCCACCCGCTGCTGTCACTACAGGGATATGGAAAGGCAGAAACCAAAGGTAATGACAGAGTATGTGGCATTAGTATTTCAGGTGCTGCTAACGGGGGAGGGAAGCCCACCACTGCCTGAGCTCGCAGAGCTGCTTCCCTGTTCCGCTGGAATGTAGGACTCCAGGAGGAAAATATGGAGCCAGATGGCAGATGATAGACACTTGATTATTGCAGGATATAAAACTGGGGCACTACGACACCTTCAAAACACTCTTCCATCCTTGGTAATTTGCTTACAGCACAGGGCCTTCTTTGGGCTGTATCTATTTTCATCCTCAAGAAAGGAACGTCTCATACTGCAGATAATATCCAAGGACACCCCAGCAGGCAGCCACACTCAATTGATTTTCCTGTTTCCTCACATTCGGTGCTGCTGCACTGGCAGGTACTGATACAAGTTTAAAAATGTTCTCAGAATTAATCTTCAGACCGCTCTCACCTGAATAAACCCCAAACACGCTGTTTTGCTATTTTGTGAAGGTCCCTGGGGAGCAGAGAGCCTGCGCTACCCCTTGAAGGAAGGTGACAGTGAACTGCCAACGTAGCATGGGACTGAAAGGCAAAGAATCCATCCACCTCCTTCTCCTTTCCTCTCGCATTCCCTGCTTACATTTCCAGCGTGGCTTCACCCTGAAACAGGCTGATTGTTCTGTCACTTCTCCTGCTCAGGGTTTTGGAGGCTATTTTAACACAGGCTGTAATGTAAAGATGTAGGTCACAAAGGAAGTTCTGAAAAGTATTTAGCTCAGGACTAGTTGTGGAAGAAAAGACGAAGGAAACAAGATATACAGTTAGCTGGGACACAACAAAAATGCTTCCACAAGTGCAGGATTAAAGAACATCATTAGAAAAAAAAATGTTTCTGGGTTCGGGTTTTCTTTTTCCCCCCTAATGGTCATAAAGACCCGTAGAGTTTCCAGATAATCATGCATCAAAGAGTTTGTGTTTATTAGATGTGCACTTTTATTGATTTTGTTTGTGTTCCACCTTTCAAAAAGAAGAATTGAGACTGTTTGTGATCACAGGACCAGCAAGTTACACACGAGTATTCAGATCTGACTCAGAAAGGTAGCACGGTACGCGTTAGCGGCATGTGCCTGTGTGGCTGTCTTGCATCAAGATAAATGGAGAGAATAATGCTGCTGGGGAATTACATGCACAAAGCTCTGTGAAGCAAGAATTAAAATGAAAAAGATTAAATAGAAAATAACTACATCAGGAACATGTTAATAATGTAATTAAAGTCTAGCAAAGTTGAACTGTTCCACAGTTAAGGCTGAAGCCCATCAACATGATCTCTTCTACTTGGGGATTTTGCCACGGGTAAAATTATCTGTTTGGAAACGTGTCCTAATGCATGCGGAAAATGGGGTCCTCTAGGAATGTGGTGATCATTAGATTTGACGGTATTGGACTTGGCTGTTTTCTCAGACCAGCTTTTACTGATGCTTTAATATATGTTTTCTTTACTGCAGTCTCATTTCTAGTACATAAGATAAATGTGAATATTGATCCTTTCGAAAAACAGGAGGGCAAAATTTAGTGCTCTGTTTTTCCCCAAGCTTGTTTGCTGTTTTCATCATTATATAACTTTCAAGTCAAAGAAGAACACAGAACAAAAGAGTTACTTAATAGTTACTGAAGAGTTACTTAATCTTACTATGAAGCTTACTCTGACACATTAAGGAAATTCTTATGTAGATCTTAACAGATCTTTTATGTTATCCTTTTAAACTACCCTATAACATTTTATCCAATCCACAGAATGGTATAAAAATAAATACTGTGCTTTCTGGAGTAGCAGATATCATTGACTGTACCAGGCAGAGCCAACATCTTTCCCATAAGGCGCTCCTCTCCTCACACTGTTTATTGTGTAAGAGAATGTACAAAATACAGAAGATACCTCCTCGTTAACTTCTGTGCCTGCAGCCTTTTACAAGACCACACGTGACTCTGCTTTCCACAAAACCAGCTCAGTTTGTTCTTCTAAAACAAGAGTGCACCATCACTTTAAAGGCTCAGTACCATAAAATATGGAAAATCCTTCTTTTATCAGTAGGTTCATGTAGTGAATAAGATCATAAACTTTTTTTGTCTCCAGTAGCAGTTAAAACTGCACATGGTGAAAAGACAAAGTTCTGACAAAACAATGGAAGACAAACTTCTTTTTTTTCTTGCATTGATTTTTGCGTGACAGTTTCCTGAAAAATGCATTTGCAGACTTTGAGCTTGCAAACAGAAGGTGATTGCACTTCCGTGATACTATGTCCTGCAACTGTAAATGGTTATACTGGAATGTACGCTTTTAAAGGTGATAAGATACTGGGTTTGTACATAGAACAGACAATATCCTGAACTGCAGTAAAGAATTTCACATAGCGTTATGGTGATACTTCCCATAATCAAGCACAGCTTACTCTACAATCTTGGCAAGTCAGAAAAATCTCTGGAAATTTAAAAAAAAAAAAAAGGTACCTAAGTATTTCAATCTTTCATTCAGATATCATCTGAGTAGATGGCAGATGTAAGACACTTCTATTCTTGAGGGAAGCAAATGCCCATGAAGGAAATGCCTCTTAAAAATTGCTGGGAATGGTGGTATGTGTTGACACTCTCAAGAAAAGAAGTGGGCATGTCCTGAAGGCGCAGTCTGGTCCTGGATCTAGACGGGTTCATGTGGCCGTCTTCCCTTGCGCACACACTCACAACAGGAAAACCAGTGCTCCACTTAAGCCTAAGGCAGCACATGAGAGGGCAAGACCTTGCACTGTTCAAATTGAACATCTTGGGTTTTGTAACAGCTGTGTGTGCCCGTGCGGATTTTTATAGGCTCACTTCAAGCGTCCATCCCTCCCTGCAGGTCAGCAGTGAGGCATGTCAGGTACCTCGTTGTGTTGCCGGTGTTCATCCTCTGCAGCTAGGTAGGGAAATTCTGGTTTAGAACAGTCAATACGATCTCATTACAAGCACTGCATTTTTATGAGGGGGGAAATGAGAATGACAAATGTTACTCCTGTTCATGAATTTACCTCTTATCATTTCCCCTCTCTGCTCTGCAGAGTTATTTGATTCATATTAGGGGTTATTTGGGTCACTTTTAACCTTGAGAGGGAAAATAATGGCAACCTAATTTGAGGTTTGTACCAATTTAAGTAAGAAAATGGATTCTGAATATTTTGCATAGTTGCTAAATTCAGCTGAGTGTTCAGTGAAGCGTGAGTTTCCGAATGTGAATAGGAGGCTTTCAACCATTTTCCCCTATTTGTTTTTCAACTCCATTTGTTACTTACAATTAGCAGTTTTATGTCATTCATCTGCAGTGTACTGAAACTGAATTTGATAAACTGACCTTCTTCCACCTATTAAACTAAACTTGCTATTTAATTATTATGCATGCAAAGTCAAGCAGAAAAATTAAGGAGCATTTATAAATAAGATCATTGTGTTTAGTTTGCAATGAACAGGAATATTTGTGTTTATTACTTTTCATAAGAACTTTATTACTGCTTATTTTGAATTGGAATGAACACAAAATATAGAGCATCTGTATCAAAGTTTAAAACCCCACAACAATCAAAAGCTGTTTAGTCTCATGCATTTAGTTCTGTTGCACAGTCTGTTCAGTGTAACTTTTTACAACACGCTGTGCAAGAAAGCAGGTCATTTAAACTCAGTAATTAGTATTACAGATAAAATGACACTGCGGCAATGTTAATTACTGTAGTACTGATGTAGTATAGGATATCATACATAACAGCCAGGTCTTTAATTTTAAATTGAAGTGCAACAAAGCATATTGCTACACTTCTTAAAGTAAATGAATGTTATTCAAGTGTACCATTTGGATCCACACAGAATGTTTTTAAATCAATCACAATTCTGCTTTAACTCAAACTGGCATATTTCACTTTCTAATGGCATAAATTAAGGAACGTCTTGCTATAAGAACTTTTCCTGTGGCAGTGGGAATTCTGACAGAATTATATTCCATATGAAAAATTTCTACATTCATTTTCTTTTTTCATTACAGCAGCTGTAAATCAGTTTGCAAATGAAGCCTAACATTCAGTCGTCTTAAAATTAAAGATCAGTCTTGAAGAGCATTGCAGCTATTGGAGGTGTAGTAGGAACTAGAGATATATGATCAAATTGTAATTAATTCTGTACTGCTATAGCTAAACTATCTGGCAATTGTAAACATAAAATATTCATAACAAAACAGCGAGTTGCAGAGGAGGACAAGGAAAGTTTTTCCCTGCAGCTCCAGTAGGAGTAGGGCTCCCTATTTATGAATAATTATAATTATATCTCTGCTTTTTGCAGCACCTTTACTTTTGGATAACTTTGTTATAAATATTAAAGGATGAAAAAGGTGACTTAAATTTCAGATTTGTTCAAGTGTACTTAAATAATTTATGTCAGCTGAAATGTTCCCATTTTCAGTGCAGAAATTTTGTAATGAAGCCATTATTCAGACCTCGCATAAAAAAAAAAATCTAAAAGCCTACTTATTTAGAAGTATAATAATCCTATTCACTGTGTTAACCGTGTGCCCTTGGCTAAAATAGGTACATATGGATTTAGGAAAATATTTGACTATACAGTATCAGATTCAAAGCAGAAGTTGAAGTATAACCTCAGGTTGTGTATTTCATCTCACAACAATAAGATGTATTGCTGCAGTTAAACAAAGGTGTGGAAAAAGCAAAATCCTGAAGTACATATAACAAGTTTCTAGGATTTACAAATTATTTTGAAAAGATGCATTTTTTTTTTCCCTTACCCCATTTTGTTTAGGTCGGTGGCACAATGTACAATACAGGGAGACACGTATCGCTACGGTTAGACAAAGAGCATTTGGTCAACATCTCTGGAGGACCGATGACATATAGTCACCGCTTAGAGGAAATCCGGTTACACTTTGGAAGTGAAGACAGCCAGGGATCAGAGCACCTACTCAATGGACAGGCTTTCTCTGGGGAGGTAAGTCAACATATTTGGAGTTACAAATGAACCAGTACGAATTACTCACTTTCCGTTTCTGCCTGCAGGTATTTGCAAACTGATTTGTACTCAAAAATTGTTTCCTTTTGTCCATTCTGAAAATCAGGGAATTCTTTTTTTTTTCGTCTTTATTTGCCCATTGCTGCAACTTGTGTGACTCTCATCTAAAAATGAAACTGTTGTATTTATTGTCTGCATAGACACGCTGTATCCTCATACACGCTACTTACAAAGTAATCAAATATCTTTGGATGGATCCTATAAAACCCTAGTAAACGCAAATACAAGATTAACCACAAAGTAGTTCTGAAAGTGCTTCAAAGTTCTTATAAAAGTGCTACTTCTGCTACTCAACAGTGCATAACACTTTACATTATCTCTCTGCCTTTGATTCATGAGGTGATATTTAATTTTAGAGATGGTTCCACAGAACTCTGTTGGTCTGCTCAAGAAATAAAGTTAATTCCACAAGTAAACCCTGGCAGAATTGGAACTTGCTTTGTATTTTAACTGCATGTCTGTAATTGTCCCTGAACAGACCATAATTTTATGATCCTCATTGCTGTTGCAGGATAGGCCATTACTCTGGCTGGATAAATATTTTAGTCTCGTATATGGAGTACTTTTCCAAGATGCAAAGTTTGCAGACTTTCTGGTAGATAAAGCAGGATCTTTCCATTCTTCTTATTTGGACCATTTTGCCATTGAAGAAATGGACAGGGTCTGCAGTACCCCATCCTTCATCCGCTTGTGCCATGTCTATGGACTATCTAGCTTGCAACTCTACTCCAAATAAAATAACGCTTTAGAATAGCTGTATATTACTGCAGGGATTGTTTTTAAAGATACTGGAGGTATGCCTGTTACCATTCTTTCAGAAGATCAAAATGAATAAATTTCATAATAAAGCACTTATTTTCTTGGGGATGAATAATCAAATTACCATCTGTACTATCTGTCCCAGACTCTGGTGATGAGTCAGTTAATGTGTGGCATTTTCTTTGGCACTGTGCAACAGCAGTTATTTAAGAGTAGGAAATTAATTGCAGAGTTGTCAAATGATGGTGTTATAATTGATGGTAATCATTTGCTTTGTTTTATAAGCTACATAGATGTATAACATAGCCAGTGGCAGCTTTTTCATTAAATTATTCGTGTCTTACACAACTGACTTCTGGTTGCCCTTGTTAAATGCTATAACCAGGGAACATATAACGTATTACGTCTTTACGAGCTCAAAGCTAAGTATGCTGTAGTGAATAAGGCCTTTGCTTTACTAATCAGATTTACAGAAGGGCTGCTTTCAAACAAAAGCAAGAATACCATTGCACTTGATATGATGTATCAGCGTCATTTCAGATATTTTTAAAAGAGTTTTTAAATTACAAATTCATCAGTCATAGACTGTAACAAAAGGTAACAATGTAGAGTGTTGTTTTGCAATATTTAGTATGTAACTAGGCTCTTCTGGTTTTGAAAGTAGGAGTTCTGAAGTACTATTAACATTTGGTATTATTTGCTAACAGACCTCTCAGGTTTTTCGTAATAAAAGCAGAAAACCTAGCAAAGTGGAAACCACTGTCAGTCAGTCACACACAGCTGGATCCACAGGATATGCAGGATTCATCTAGTTATCTGAATTCCTCCTGCAGTGAATTGAAAGCGATTAACATCTTCAGAAGATGATCATTCCTGATAGCCAGAGACACATCTCTTAGGACAGGAGAAATCACTCTGTGGAAATGCATCTCCCTTGACAACAGAGCAGAGACAAACAACAGACCGAGTGGCTTAGGCTAGACGCCTCCTTTTCAGATGGCGAGATGAATTCTGCCCTTTAAGGATGTGTTTTTGAAAGTTTCAGATAGCTGGACAGGAAAAGTTACAGTAAGGTCAAGTGTTAATTACTAATTTGAACCTGCATGTGCACAGTTCAATCTTACAGAACACAAACTGCTTCCAAAGTACGTGCCCAGATCCAAATCAGTCATGCTGAACAGTATGGGTGCAAGCTCTCAGTGAAGGGCGGCAGCTGACGGTGTTCTTAGCATATACATCCACCCCTGCAAGTGCTGTCTGTATAAATAAGTGACTTTCTATAACTCTCAGCACTGGAAGATATAATGTCTACAGCTCCCAGCAACTGTAGTAAGAAAACTGTAGACAAGCTAGATGACTTTACGATAGAGTATGTGTCATTGTAACGTAAAGTGTGCGTTCAGGAGTGTTGCTGCTAATTACTGTTCACTTCTGCATCGGGTAATGCTGGCAGAGAAGATGGGATAAAGAAAAACAACTGCATAAGGGCGTTAGTTTAATTTAGCTAGTGCAGGTAAGAATAGCAATGAATATTGCTTAGGTTTTAGCAGGTGTAGGTAACAAGAGAAAAATCATTACAGGATCACACTGTTTGACTGCTAATTGCACGCTAATGCCCATGACTCTGCCTTGTTATTGCTGTTCTTATTTGTGTTGGACAAACCCACTATGGGTTTTACCAAAACCTCTGTTTTGCTGTGGAAACAATTCCCACGGATGAAGTTACCCAAGATCCATTCCAGCTCATTCCCATTCCTCAAACAGACAAATTAAATCCCAGTGAAGACAAGGCAGAAGATTTTAAACAGCCCCAATATATCCTGAATCAGCTGCAGAGTTCTTTACACATCTGGAAGTCCCACCTAACATCCATACTAAGCGAGAAGTTTGTTCCTGGGGACTTTGTGCCTAGTGAAGCTGTTCTGCAAGTGGACAGACTCAGAGCAAGCTGGAGAGCACTGTAGGGGTACCATGACGTGAAAAACAACCTAGAAATAGCAAATTGCTTCAAAATATACTGTGGTCTGAACAATACTGAGAGGCTTGTAATTTCCAGGCTTTAACATTTAACTAGGTGTTAAAGGCTGTCAAGAGAGATCTCTGCAATAGTCTGGTTACCTTTTAGCCCCTAATTATCACTTTAGTAGGCAGAATACTGAACTAATGATTAAATAGTTTGAGTGTAAGGGCTTTGAAACTGTGTATCAGGTTATCATCAATATGTTTGGCACTGTTAATATGGAAAGAAAGGCAGACTTTGGAATACTTTAATAAATGAATCGAGCATTCATTTATCCCTCTGATACATACTTGAGTGTGTTTAATTCCCTACTCTGCATAAGCATCCTGCTGTATTATCATGATTAAAAGAAAACCTTGCCTCAACTGAAGTCCCCAGCTAAGACACCAATCATTTGTGTCTGCTGCCTAATGTCTCTATGCAAAACAGTTTTTAATCCTTCAGAGTCTATATCATTTAATGAGAAAAACCATCTTCTTTTCAGACAGCAGCAGTACAAAATGCAGCAGAATTTACCCGAGTGCTGTTGTTCATGCACCATCCACCTTGTTAAAATAAAAAGGTAACAACCTCCCAAAGGTTCGTGGTGAAAAAGGGACCCTTTAACTCTACCATGTGGCAAAGTCATGAAAATCCATACCAATTTTTTTCCTAAGCAGAAAAATGAAAGGAGACTTCCAACCACTTTATGGTTGTGCACTGTACCAGCCCTATCAATGTAAAGGCAGAAAGTCAAGGAGCTTAATTATTTGAGGTTATTTTCACAAACTCAATGGCTGGAGACTTTCAAATAAGAAACCGTAGTCCACAACATATGAATAAAAATAGATTTATCCTTCTCTGCCCACCAAGTCACCTTTCAAAAACCCATTGACAGAGATTATAAGCACACAATTATTTCATCCGCTACATAAGATGTAAAATGAAAGTCAGAATACCGTCTAGATAAATGAGTACATATTGCAAGATATACAGACAGTTTGGAACCGAGATTTGCTTTTGCTGCTGCTAAAAACCACTAAGAAAACCAAAGAAAATACGGGAAAATGGGAATCACAGGAGGAGGCTGGAAGTTCTGAAATACCAGCCTTCTCCTACTACTGCAGTTACTTTAACTTGCAGACATATTCGGTGTGAGCGGGGAACTTCTAGTGATAGTAAAGGATTACTTATCAGAGAGATCAGCGTTGCAAATCCAACTTCTGATATTTTTAGAAGCAGGGCTGTCAGATAGAAGCCCATGATAATTTAATCCAGCCATCTGCAGAATTAGAGTAGTCTGAGTTGTTAAATCAGAAACAGTGGCTCTGTCACTGAGACCTTCTGGACACCTTTGCCTTGCCTCTGTGGTTCCAAATAGCCTCCCCAAAAATCCTAATGTTGTCTTGTTCATACCAAAAAAAGAAAAAAACACAAACAAAAAACCTTTACTGTGTATGTACTAGGCATTTAGTTATGTTGGCAAAGTGGAACAAGTCATGGCCAGTTAGCAAGTTAGAAGAAACGGCAAGTACAGGTGAATTCTGTATCGTATTGCCTGTTACAAGCCATTTACCTCTTTTATTTGATAAGGCCCCTATCTTCTTCCCAAAAATTTCATCACCTAGAAGCTGAACATTCATTTGCACCTCCTGTGTGACATTTGGCTCAGGCCTCAAATCTGTGGGCACAGAAAACCCTGTTTTCTCTGCACAGTTCTCTGCACTTCATCAGTATTTGAATTCCTCCGCAAGGTCTGTCTTTGGGTTTTGTTCTCTAAAGGAAGCCTCACTGATGTGAGGATTTGCTAGTCTAGCATGGCTCTTCATCAAATCGTGCTAGCACATAGTCCTTCCTCTTCCTCAGGAGAGGAGCATTACCTCAGTTAGCGATGTCCCTGAGCAGAGGGGACAGGCATGTCCTGCTTCTTCATAACCGCATTCCTACAGGCGGTTACTAGAGAACTAGCTGTACTCCTGCTCCTACTAAGCCTCGTAACGCTGACAGTCCTGCCAACAGCTTGCAGAAGTTTGAAATTCAGCTCTGTCAGTTGCCACAGGCCTTCTGTATTATATTTTGGGCACTTTACTGGAAATGAAGCAGGTAATTTTTAAGTATTTCAGCCAGAAGATAAGTTTACTGTACTGCAGTGCTTATTAGTGTTGAAAAATAAGCCTCTGAGGAAAGTGCCAGATGAGGGAACACATGTCTAATGGAAGGGTGGTTTAGTAAAATCTCTATAACCTTCAGATTAATGTTCAGCTTCAGAGGAGAAAGTCAATAGGATAATGAATTAAATTGCTATAGGAACAGAATATAAATCAGGAAGAGGTGGTGGTATTGTCATCACTGCAGTATAAGGAGCCTATTCACATGAGTAATTCTAAATCAGTGGGCGATGAACGTGTGCATTAGTTGCAAGAATGCACCTCTGTCCACCCTAAAGATTACAGGTGGCTCACCAGAAGTGTTAAAAAATATTCGTAGCTCTAAAAAGCAGAGTTAAAGTCTAAAAGACACTTATTCATCAACACATGCTCATTGTGCTTTTCTAAACCAAAATCAATTTTATATTTCAAGTTAAATGGGGTTTTATCGCTGGGTAATAAACAGAAAAAAGCATTTAACAATATATTAGCACAGACTGAGGGATAGTCACACCTCACTGTGGTTTGGTAATTTAAGAGCTCTGAACCATCCAATGGAAACTTCTTTCCACCCTCTGTTGACTTGACAGGGAAATTAGGCTCTTTAGCAGAGATGTGTGTTAGTAGCAGGCTGCCTGGTCTGTCTCCCCTCCAAAACTATGTGGAGATGAAATGGTGACCTCTCCCTTTGGACAGCAGATCGCTTGGGATTTAAAAGTGTGGCCCATAGGAAACAAATTTAAAAGTATGGTCGAAGGAAGAACACTGCTGGGATAATTTAGACAGCAAAGCTTGCACAGAGGCAACTGGGAAACCTGTGTTATTTTATAAAGTGGAACTTAATCAAAAACATTTTAAAATGTTCCCAAAATACTTCCCAAAGAAAAATGAGATGATAAATCAAGATTCTAAGGAAAAGTTCTGATGACTAAAGAGTCATTAAGGTGCTAAAGCTAACGCTGTGCCTGAAACCAGCAATGAAATAGTAGGTGACAGTAGGACAGTATAAACGGAATAGGAAGATAAAAGGTTATGCTTTAATTTACTGTGTAGTTTTCTATCAGGTATGGATCATATTGTTCCAGAGCCGCTGACTGAAGTAATGCACAATAATTAACTGTAGTCTGTTTGCACAAACATGTAATTTAGATTAGGCAGCCTGTTAAACTGTGGCCTCACTTCCAAGACTGTAACTGAGAGCGAGCAGAAGCTGGAGGGGCCGGTCAAAATCCTCTGAGACTCCTGGGCAAAGCAGAAAACCTGAACATCCCTTGTGCTCCATGTAAAAGTGCAACCTTTAAACAAGCCTTCTGTACGCCTACAAATACACCTCGTGTGATTGCTGTCTGCTCTCCTAGAAAGAGGGACCACAATGCCTCTCAGCTCGTTGGAGCCCAGGTAGCTTGCAATCGGCTGTGCTCCTGCAGTCCTGCAAGGCAGCTCAGCAGCCTTCTGCCTGGTCCTGAACAGCTTCAATTAAAGTGAAGGATACAAAAATTCGGGGCACTTAGCAATTGAAAAAGTAAACTTGTCCTCCAGTGGCTACATAGAAATATATAAAGGCACAAGCTACAAAATATAAAATATTTGCAGTTTTCATGAGATACTGCAAATAATTTCCCAAAATCCAGTACTGAAAATCTGAATGCTAGGTTTTATTTGGCAGATTTCTTATATTATTTCTTTCTGACCCTTGATTACCTCTATTTCTCAAATGATTCAAAGCATCTGAGCTACACACATTTAACTGTTACTTTGTTGATGGGTAAGGAACAGGTCTGCAGCTAAAAATGCAAACTAATTGCTGCACCTAATCCTATTTACTTGATTTCATGTTCCATTAGAGTTTTGGAGGGGTTTTTTTATGAGAGATTTTCAGCGTTATGTGCAATCCTATTTACTTGATTTCACGTTCCATTAGAGTTTTGGAGGGGTTTTTTATGAGAGATTTTCAGCGTTATGTGCACTTCCATGAATTATGGAAAGAACTGTGGGGAGAGGAGATGACAGAGAGCGATTCCTTGAAACCAAGAGCTGAGAATGTGTGGAAAGCCGGGCAGGAACAGAACCATCTAAACATCCCTGGCTGCATGGCAGTCATGACAAGTTTAGAGTACCAGTCAGAGTAATGTGTTGGCATCCAGATATTCTGTAAGCAGCAGATAGGCAATGTACACAATGCAGGTGGCGTTTCTTATCAAGAAAGCTTCTCTCCTTTTGAACTGCTCTGTTGGAAACAGTGAGAAAGATGACTTTCCAGGAATATGGAACAGAAATTTTTGTGGTGTTTCACATCAAAATGCAGTGCACTTCCCACACTGGCCATGTGCTAAAAATGCATCTTAATCCTTAGTGACCTCCAAAAAAACCTTCAAAAGCAGTTTCATCTCTAACACTTTTGAAGTGGAATATTTGACTTTTAACTCGTGTTCCTTCCTGTATTTTTTGGCTAGGCAATCATCTTCAAGCCATGGTGATACACGCTTGTTAAATAACAAATCTCAAAAGTCAATAGCCAGGAGAAGGTACAGGATCAAGTGAAGGTGTAGCAACTCTAAATCACTGATCATAAATACATAAATAGAAAAAAATACCCATCGAGCAAAACCCTTTTTTGTACGAATGGCTGCATTGCTAGGCAGTGCCACTATACTCTTGCAGTCCCAGTCTTGCATTTAGTGCTATTGTAGGCACACTACCGTTTTCAAAGGAAAATTAGATTTGAGAAATAGCCTGTTTTATCCTTCCCTTAGGAAAAAACCTTAATTACACAAATCAAGTCATATAATGTCCAAATTTTATATCAGCAATAAAAAATTTTACTTCATATATAATCAGCTTCTCATATCATAAACACCATTCATATTTTTGACCTTTCTAAAACCTGATTAGCAGTGGAAATACACATGAAATTTTTGACTTATTTTTTTGCAAGGGGAAAAATTAACAGTTCATACTATAGGTCTAAGTGTGCATTTTATGGTAGCACAGATAAAACAGGAAAAATTTAATGGATCTATTTGAAGCAAATTGTAACAGGATGTTTCTCATGGTGTATAAAATGTGGAAGTTTAGTTATTGCACCAACAGGGAATCAGGATTGTATCTAGATACAAACATGGCTCTTCATAGAATGCAAACTAAGAAAAAGACAGAGGGGAGAATGACGTATTTACTTCTTTTAGCAGAAAGACTAACAATAACACATAATTGAAAGGAACAGTCATTTAAGTTTATAATCCCAAACAGTCATTAGATACCATCTGGAGTTTGAATGATGCTTTAGAACAAGTGTTTAACCACTGACAAAATTTGAGACTGAATTTCAGGTACCCGAGCAGGATTTTGATCTTTGTTTTAGGCTTGCACTTTTTCATTTTATCAGGTGAGTGAGGTATTTGTGTAGTCATTGCAGGTGAAAAACTACAGTTCACCATCACATCAAACAAATGAAGGACCCTTTCAGAAGTATTTTAGTGTTTCGTCATTTTGATTATTTAGATCTGGTAAAATTGCCCAAAACAAATTGCATTAATTCTTTCTGGAATAACTGATTACGTTAACATTTCAGACAACAATATGGAGATCACCTGACTTCTGTAGACTATTAACTGAGTTCTAGAAAGCACGGTTAAATATTTAAGTGTTTGAAAATTTTGTATCTAATGTTTAAGGGAATTATTCTTAAAGCAATGAATGAAGGGCTGGTGAAGTTGGGGTATCTGCATGGCATTGAAGTTCCTTCATTATTTCCACTGACGTGCAGTAGGACTTCTATTCTCAAGTCAGTTATAGAAAGCATCATAAATGTTTCTGCAGATCTTTGCTTATCTATCACCTAGGTCTGAAAGTATCTCAATTCCCTCGATTTCTTGATGTTTTATCAAAGCACGTTATAGGAAATTTGAGGTGCTTGATACCAGCAGCTCCATTTCTGGTGCCCAGTATTTTTTGCTTCTGTATATTGCCTCCTGGAGATTTTGTGATACAAGCTTCAGAGATACTGTCTGCTACGTGCTGAAATTTAAGAAACTATACAGGCAGATTTTTAGAGGTTTGGGTTTTTTCCTCCTTTTTCACTATCTACACATATCTGTGTGTTCCTTGCCAGAAGAGTTTCCTTCTTTGGAAATAGCTTTTCTGACTCCTATGGACTATCTATCCTTTAGCAGAATTGCAGGAGCTGTCCAAACAGACTGCAAGCTCTATGACAATGTCAGCTTGTAGTAATATAGCATGCAACACAGCAAAATGTCTGCTGCGTGGAATAATAAATACTGAATTTCTTAGATACTGAGTGAAACAGATCCCTTTAGTCATAAATATATTTTTGCACGTGTTTACTTTTCAGTTACCAGCTGTTCCCTTTTTGGGAGGGAGGGAGGAGAGCAGAGAGTGTCCATGTACTGAGAGCACAGTCTGTCACAGACTATAATCTAAATCCCTTTGGTGCCTCAATTTTAAAATCCAGCATCATAAAGCAGCAAGGTGGAGTTTTTCTGCTTAGAGTAGCAGCTGTAGGATTTGCTCTTTTAAACCACTGGGACATTAAAACATTCAGCACTCTAAGCCTCCAGTGTCGCTTATGAAGTATTCATTTTCTCTTATTCCAAATTATTATCATTTGCTTGGGGTGACTTTACTTGCTACGGGATGATTCTTCTTTAATTACAGAGTAATTTCCCTCTGCAGCCAAAAAACTACACCCACTTTGAAATGGGTTTTGTGTTACTTGGTAACCAATTTTCCACTACCTACACTTCTTGTAAATTTTAACTTTTTCCCCAAATATATTTAATGTAACATTCCAGAGGCAGGAGGAATGGGACTAGCTTCTTATACAAAAGCTCTTGCAGTTATCATGGACAACCACAAAAGAAAAGAAAAAGCAAGTATATATGATTTTTTCTTTGTCGTTTACCAAAACAATAAGAGAAACAGTGAGCCATTACTGTAAACGTTACCCTGGACAAAACTCTTGTGAAGGCAATGGACTTTTTTTCTGAAGTAAAACTGTATGATTTGTTATTTATATTCTGACAATGGACAGCAGACTGCAAAAAAAAATAAAAAATGTAGTACCCTTAACTGGCACTGCCTGTGCACTGGAGGATGAATGCTGGCAATCAGACCATAAACAGGAGAATCCAGAGTTAATAACAGCTGAGACACAACAGTTCCACGATGCTGATCCATCACCAGCAAGCACAGTGAAGTTCCTCAGGCATTTGCATGTTAGGGGCTGAGCACTCACATAGCCATGTGTCTTGAGCACAACAACTTGTTTAAAGCCTAAGTGGAGTCAAAACTCTACTTCTGAGAGCAGGCGTGGACCTTAGAGCCCAGTGGGTGGGGATTCCCTTCGGAAGAGGTCTTCTTCAGTAATTTGTATGTGACTCTGTGCAAATGGAAGAGCTTCAGACAGCGTAAGTGACCCTGATTCCGAACAGTCTGAACCCATTGGTAAGGCTCTGCTGGGGGAGGCAGGAGTTCCTGGCTCAGACCCGTGTCCAAATCAGGCCAAGGAGGGAACCAAGACAGCGTGAAAGATCTTCCACATCCTACGTGGATGTTCTGGCAACTGTGAGTTGGGACCGGAATGGTGGGGACAACCACATCCTCCTAGGACTGGATTAGCCCAGGAGGAGCCCCAGCCCAGAAGTTTCCCTCCTCCCTGATAACAATTACTGTTTTCTAACGCACAGAGGCAGCTGTTAACCCTTACCATTGGCTCTCTAACCTTCAGTTATTTCTGCAGCTTCAGCAGCTCCTTTGTTAGGTCTTTGTTCCTTACTTTATGTTTCATAGTTTCTTACGAGGCATTTCAGTATCTTAGCAAAAAGCCAACTAAATCATGTCAATTCTAGGTGCCTTTTTATTACATTTTCAGGGAACGCTGTGAGGTTGCAGAGTTACAGTTTTCATTTAGCGTACTGACTTGACCTTCCCCCATCACTGTCAGCCTTTCCTTAATTAAAAGCACACAGACACACACTGCCTCCCAGAAAGTCAAAATACTTTAAATTTGAGGTATTTTATTTTAACCATCTAGGTAGTTGATGCTTTCAATAAAGACCCAGAAGGAAACACTTCTAAATCTTGTTTTCTTTAGACAAAATTGTGATAGATAATGAACTAGGATATTTTTACAAACAATAAAGGGAAGCAAACAAGTTTCTGCTATCATTTCATAAGCATGACTTTCTAAAATTATTACAATTAGTTCAGTTTCTTGGGGATATCTGCCTTTAAAATAGCATGTGAGTGATAGGAGGCATCAGTGTTAACACTGTGGAAAATTAACAATTACAAGGTTAAACCATGTTTCTTCAAAGTCCATATTCTTTCCATTTTTCTTTTACTATCATACCCTTCTCTGTTATCTTACCCTTATCTCTCTGCACTCTTATCTCTGTATCAACTGACTGGGGTGGTGCTGCACACACCTGCCAAGATTTGCTGGATTAAAACTCAGTAGAAATTAATTCATTCTATTCAGTTACTTTTCAGTAGTTTGGTTGGGGTTTTTTTAAGCTGATTGCCATGAAAACATTTTCTAACTGACGACTAGCCATAGGCACATTAGAAACTGTGTACAACTTATTACTCCAAAAGTTCTATCAAAGGCAAAGAGAGTTCTGGATTTTAGCTAGAAAGGGCAAGTCCATTACTGGCCATCTCTTTCCATCATCTCAAATTTTACTTACTCTTTCTTAGCAAAATGTGAACTTGCTACTGCCACCTAGTCCCTGGAAATTCTGCTAATAACAGAGTCAGTTGGCAACACCATCTTAATCTGCTTAACCTTCAGTACAGGACGGGTCAGAAACAGCTGTCACATTCTCTCAAATGCATAATTCCTATGAATAAGAAGTAGGCACTTTTTATTTTTCAAGGCATATTCAATGTGAACAATATACCTTTAGCGTGTTTTGTTACGTGAATTTTTTGCTCTTTTCACCTTTAGCAATTTCTTTCCCATTTCCTCTGACAATCTAAGCACACAGTGCTCAAGGACTGAGCCGTCAATCCTATACAGTATCTCCAGCCCAGCCTGACACTTCGAAGCCTATATCCAAAGCAAAGCATGTCGGTATGGTCCTGAGAGGCCCATCATTTTTTGTACTTATACAGGACTTAATCTTACAGCATCCATGGCTACAGGAGCTCAGCCACCCCATTCTCATTACCTGCTGGCTTTTTTGCTTCATACCATGTAAGTTTGAAATGTCCTGGTGAGGTGGTGCAGACAATATTTTTTTCTTCCTGCTCCAATCCACCAAACTCTGAATGCAGTACGTTTCACTGCACTAAAATTCATTACATAAAGCAACAGAGGAGTGTGGCTTTCAAACTTAGTTTTGCTAAGATTCTCTAGAAGAAGCAAGAAACAAATCTTTATCCTTTTCTTTTTTCATATGGTAATATGCATAAATGATTAATTATCATACTCATCTGAAATAAGGAATTCTGGTTCAGAAAAGGATAAAAGACTTAGTACTAAGTGTACTACTGTCAAGTACTTTGAGAGAAGACAGGTTAGTGTCCATTGTTTTGTCTTCAAATAAAAACAGGGAAGCATCAATAAAATATCATTAAAATGTGCTACCAATAAAAGCATAATTAAAAATACATAAAGTATTTGCAGAACAACCCATCACAGGTGAAACTTAAAACCCTCTATGCCACGCATTGCTGTAGCAGGACATGCCTATACTTCCAACACAAAAACTAATAATCAAAGAGACAGAGCTCTGGTCCCTGTTCTGTGTATTGTGAAATTGCTTTGCGGCTTTGGGGTTTGTGGATTGGTTTTAAAGACTGTTGTGGCATCAAGGAGGCAGTTTTACCTGAAATACAAATTACTGCACCCAGATTGCTCCAGTTAAGCTAGATTTTGGCACGTTTTGTTCCCATTTTGGTCGCACGGAGATATTCCTAGAGAGGTGGCTAATGGATAAGCTCAGGAGAACGGCGCTGCCGTGGTTTTAAACAGTAGAATCCGTCCCTGACCATTCAAAACTTTAGGGATGATTAGCGCCGTAAACGAGGCAGCAGACAGGAATATTTCCATGCACATCCAAGGCTGTGAATAACAGCCTAGCCCTCGGAGTTGTGGTTTAAGGCAGAGCTCTCTACAGGAGTCTTAGAGCTCCTGCGCTCCAGGTACCCAGATTGTCCCTTTGACAATCTGCCTGTACCCACAAACAAAACATCACGCACACTTGCAGCCCTTGCTGAGGGGAGGGACAGCACAGGAAAACCACCGAATTCCTGTACGGTCAGCTAGAGTGATGGAGACATTGGGTCTCTAGGCTCTTGGCTAAACCACAAGACAAACCCAGAGAAAATCAGGGAGATTTCCAATAGCCTCTGCTTGTGTTTCAGCAAAATTTCTTTGAAATCAAGTTCCCTCCACAAGGTACTTTCGCTTTGACACGTAAGCATTTTCCAGCAAAACCCTGTTTCAGCAAAAAAAGAAAAAAACCAAAAAACCCAACTAGTTCTGCTTATGATTAGTACGAGGCCTTATTCTGTGTGAAGCCCAAGGGTGTGTTCAGTTAAAAGGATTTTCACTGTTTGATTTATAGCTCAGAGCCTCCCTCTATCTACTGTTCCTAAGTCACAAAAGGCACAATAGAGGAACTGTTCTTCCTCCTAACTGGTAGAGCTATTCCCTGGGGCAGTTAATTAGGAGGGGAAAAAAAAAATCACCCTTATTCTTCCACATTCTAATGAATGTCTGTCTGTTTCATTCTCTAAGGATTTGCTTTTAGAAATCCAGGAAAATGATGAAAGGAAAAATGGCACGAGAAAAAAAAAATAGTATGTGAAGTTCCAAAAGCCTTTTTCCTGTGGCCTATTTGAAAATACATACCTACTTTTTAGATATACTCCATACTGGAGATGAATACTTCAAAGAAAGCTGGAAATCTTTTGTTAGTTTCAGGCAGCACGTTTGGGGTCTGTCCCCACAAATCTTCATATAGATTAACAGCCGCATTGAAATAACCATGGGCGTGCCAAAAAATGTAAAGGTAGGATGTGTGTTTGCAATGAGTAGTTACTGTCAGGAGCACAATACAGTGGGTCACAATACAAGGAAAGGAGGATGGAATAATCCCCAGGATTAAAAATATTTAAATCCGTCTAATTTTTTTTTCTCCACTGTGATCTTATCTATGAACTTCACATTCATTTTTTTCATATCTGATGCACATAAGGTATTACCAAAAAATAAAGCATCTAGAAATTGCTAATACTCTAGAAACTACTAAGTGATTATAGTGAAAAGAATTTTTAAGATGACACAGGCTCCTTTCCTAGCACAGAAGAACGCATCAGTTTTGTGATGCCATCTGTCTTTCAGATGATCTTGTAAACTCATCAATATTTTGGTTGTGATCATCAAACAATCTTTGGGCAGCTTGAAGTAGATTGATTTTACCTGTGTACTGCTAGATGGTATTCCTTATTTTCTGCTCTGAAAGTGGCAGCTTATAACTCAAAGTGAATGACCATTATTAAATCTAAAAATGTACATCGTTTAAAAAAAAAAAAAAGAAAAAATGGGGAAAGTCTAGAAAACAGAATTACTGAGCTGTATCATCTTATATCAGCTGAAAATCTGTCCTTTAATGGTTGTGAAGAGGAAAATAAAAGTGCAATGAAGAGCTGGAAGAGACCATCTGTCTCCTTTTAGTTTGTTGTTTTGTTTAGAGTTGGTCCCGAACCAAAAACCCAATTCAGACATGTCGTGTTTGGAAGCAGGCACGTGTGGTCCCCTTGGATATTCAGAACTGCTGATAGCTGCTCACAACAGACACTAATGATAGCCCTTGTAATGCTTTTTGTCAAATGCATTAACACGTTCCCCATTAACTACCAGTTACCTCGCAGTGTCGTTATTTTGCCGATTTTACAAATGGGCAGGCTGAGATGGAGACTGAGTCAACTGCAGTCGGTACAACAGACCACGGCACTGGGAGGAACAGAACGCCACAATTCATGGTGTTCTCAAAGTCTCCGAAATTGAGGCCACCGGATTTCTCAAAATTAATTCATAGTGGTAGCTGGGTATCTTAAATAGGCAGGTCTCATCATGGTTATTTCTATAGTGAAAGCTAATCACCCCATACACGCGGTGCTGTGCAGACTGCAACGTCCAACTACATTGAAGGACAATCATGAATTTCCCATCGTGTATGCACAATATACTGCCACCCAGAAAACCTTTTATCGGCTATACCTGAACCTACCAGCTACTTTTAAAAGTTCTAAACTTGTAAGGAAAATACAGCAAAAGAGGCAGATAAAAACAACGCCAAATAAAGAAGCCTGTAGTATAATAAATATGCCAAGCCAAGTAAATCTCAAAATACTTTCTTTTGAATTGCAGTAGGGCTGTAGGCATTGACAATATTAAAAGTCAATGAAGCAGTGAATATTATTTACAAAGATGTATCCTCAAAGCTCATGGAATACTGATATGGTAAATATCTTTTAAAATGTCTCTAAATATTTAGTAAATGGATGTATAGTCTTGGATTTATCAAACCATTTAATTATTTTGACGATAGTAAATGGATGTATAGTCTCGGATTTATCAAACCATTTAATTATTTTGACAGTCTTCAAACTTTGAGACATTGATTGAGTCTAATCAGTAGGTCTATGACCGAATAACTTTATCACGTTGCTGTTAATGAAGCAAATAAAGCAATTTATCCTTAACATGCACACATTTCATCTGTGTACGTTACTTATATCATTCATCTGTATGGAAAGTGGAGCCCTGCCAGTTACTACAAGACAAACTGTGCTACGGTATCAACAGCAAAATGATGATAGGCTTCCCTTGTAATTTTAACTCATGTTGGAAATATAATTTACAGCAGTGGCACTATGTATGAAGAAGCTGTGGACGGCTGTGTGGACACCTGCAGCTGCAGACAGTAAAACTATTGCCAGTGACTTGAGAAAGAACAGCACAGCCTTTGGAATCTGAAGTCTGTGACCTGCTGCGCTGTGCCAGTTTTCAAGTTCTGGGGCCAACTTTTCTAAAATGGTCAGTCCAGTGAGAGCTACAAACTAGAGGGAAAGATAAAAACAGCAGCAATTGAATGCTGACCTGTTTTGAATGATCTGCTATTAATAGTTTGCTAGGTGAAAATATTTTCCTTTGTTGCTTAAGAAGCTGACTTCAGCATTTTGGTTGATGGAAAATTTTCCTCCTCCTTCTGTTCTGAAGCGATGTGAGCAGCTCCTGCTTTAGGTAGATTGTACTGTGGAATTGCTGAAGTGTTGTTTTTGGTTGTTTTTTTTTTGCTTTTATTGATACGGGTAGTTTTACCCTTCTCCCCATTTGTTATTAAAAGTGGGAGAACCAGAAGGAAACAAGTGTCTGAGGAGCTGCCAGAACCCCAGCTGCTGGTTGCCCCCCTCTTTGATTTGTTCGGCTCCTTGCCTGCAGATGAGTTTGTCATGGCAGCAGCATCCTCATTCTTACTTTTGTTTGCTCTAAAGTTTTGTCTGCACTGAGGTTAGAGCTTGTTTCTGTAATATAGAGGGACCTGCATGATCAAAGGTACTTTGCAGAACCAGAGTTCCTGGAAAATACAAGCAGACACTGCAGAAGTCATCGGCAATCGAGCAATTCAATAGCATCACTCACATAACAGTGTCTCATCTCCTCTGCAACAGCGACCTGCAATTGAACCTCAGCCAAAGGGACCATGGTGTTTTCTCTGGCTCTTTTTAACCAGCATGCCAAAGTGATCTATTTTTATCCACGGTGAAATTGTTTATTCACCAGCGTAACTATGAGGAGTGAATAAAACTGCACAGAGCTGTGCGCAAGCTACTGCTGCTCCTCTAGGCCTGGATAATCACTTGTCCCTGTTCCACCCATGAAACTCCCCCTTGTTCTCAGGAGGGTTTTGTGATGGTTGCCTCATGCCAGGCCCAAGCTCTGAGATGTTCTTCTACTACTGGGAAGTGAACACTTCAATTGTAAAGTGCAGCAGGAGCATGGATGATGCTAAAAAATAAGTTCTGGTCTATTGTTGAATGGTAAAAACTTAGACGTTCTAGAAAAGATAATGAGGACATCAATTAATGAATCAGAAGTACAAATACAGTGTTTTCACGTCTCTACTCGGAGTATGAGCAGATTTAGCCTCTCTATGTTCTTCTTCTATATTAAAGGAAGTTCTTGTGTCATTTGGGTTTTTGGTCCTGCTTGTTTGTTTTTACAAACAGCATGTGTACTTTATAGTACTTCACATAACACAGAATAAACTTTGCTAAAAAATTACAGATGTAAAAGGTTAATGCTCTGAAGTTGGGAAATAGGAACAAAAACCTTTGCTAAAAAATTACAGAATGTAAAAGGTTAGTGCTCTGAAGTTGGGAAATAGGAACAAAAATGCTGGTTGTGCATCCATGAGTTTGCTTGCCCATACAGTCTTTTTTTGCCTCCCTCTCCACTTTCTCATCTGCTCTGCCACAAAGAGAGATCAAAGAGGGTGAATCAAACAAGTCAAAATAATTCAAAAGGTTGGTTTTTTTTTTCAGCCACAACATGAATTCTGATGAATTGCAGCATCACTCTGTAGATTTAGGTTGTACATTGTGAATCAAGCAAGTCAAAATAATTCAAAAGGTTGGGTTTTTTTTCAGCCACAACATGAATTCTGATGAATTGCAGCATCACTCTATAGATTTAGGTTGTACATTCATGTTGCCCTCCTCACATGATAAAAATCTTTCTAAAACACAGTTAATGCAACATTTGGGATCTTTTATATTTATTAAATTTAGTGACTCTAGTTATACAACATCAAAATCTAAAAAACAGAATGCAAAGACACAGGTTGGCAGTACAATGAAAAGGTGAGATACTGTAACCTGCCAGAGCATCCAAACTTATTTTTCTGTGCTTTCAGAACCACCCTCAAGAGCAACCCGCTCATCCTCGGAATGACGTAGGCAGCAGAGCAGCCGTGCTGCCCTTTCCCACTGTGATGGCCCCTTGAAAAAGCAGCAGTCTGGTTTCAGACGTATATTCACTAACCTCTGAACACACTGCAGAAGGAAACTAGGGTATATTTAAGGACCATTTTGCTTTTCTAGGAAATGCCCAGTGAGGAAGGGCACAGCTGGATAGCAGTGTTAGCACTAGAAGAATGACAGATTTTGAATGAAGAGGAAGAAACAGGACAGAACAGGGCAGGGAAGAAGTTTGGTGTTCATAAAAGCAGAGGAATACGTGGGTCTGAATATGAGCAAGGAACACAGCATGGACTGAGGTGGCACAGGCATCATTATAGGAAAGTCTGAAAAAGAGCACAGCTCTGAAGGAATCCAGCCCGTGCTGGGCACATTCATCCACCAGCATGTGTTTTATTCCATCTTTTCATCTGCTGGCAGTAACCAAAGTTGACAGGGGCTATTGGAGCAAAATTTAAGTCTATTAAAAGAAGGTGGGCATCCTCAGTTCTGTGCAAAAAATACAGACTGACTTGATAAAACAGCTGAGCTCAGTTTGAATTACAGAGGAAAAAGCAGACAAATTGAAATTTGGACTGGAGCACAGCAGCCCACAGCAACTTTATATAATGTGTCTGAGAGACATAATGCCCTGAAGTACTAACAAACACATTTTTACATCTCATCCTGAGAGTCTCAAACATTTTTTTCTGGAAATGTCCTAAAAATCTCAACCTTGATGTTCAAATTCACAATTATTTTGAGCAAACCTATTACCCTGGTGAGCTGCCCTCTTTTCTTTTGCAGCGAATTTCTTCTGCTTGACTCCCAGTTCTGCACAAAGTGATTTGTTAGAGAAATTGCACTTTTTTTTCCTTCTAGAAAGTGTCAGTTTCTGAAGAAGATCAAATAATCTTCTGCACTTCAGTATTGACTAATTTTAATTATTAAAACCTTTCTCCTAGGAAAAGCTCTTCATGCTGTTTGCTGAGAAACCAACAATTTTTAATAGAATTCAGGAACTTCTTTTCTTGGGGAGATCAGGCAACACTGAAGACAGAATTCTGACTTTAAGCTGGGCTCACAGTTCGATGACATTTTTTAAAAAGTAGGAAAAACTAGCTTTTTCCTTTACCTTTTTTCTGTCTCACTTTAAACTTGCAATGATGGGCTTTGTGAAGGCTAGAGTAATAGCAGCACATCTTTTTTTTATGCAGTAAAACTTAAGCATATATCTGTCTCACTTTAAACTTGCAATGAGGGGCTTTGCGAAGGCTAGAATAATAGCAGCACTTTTTTTTTTATGCAGTAAAACTTAAGCATATATACTTAAACTATAAAGCTAAACACATACTTTGCATATATACTACACTTACTAAGATCAGAAATCAACCTTTTGTATAAACACCATTTTAGTGATACGCAGTCCCCATTGCCATGATTTTGTATGGGATCCTTTCCTTCCAGCAGCCTAGCAAATCAATATTGTTAAAGTGTCAATTAAAAAAAAAAAAAAAGCTACATTCATATTACAATTTCTTACATTTAAGTTCTCAGGTTTTCACATCATTGATGAATAATTAGGTGTTTTAGCAAGGTAATAGGATAATTACACTGTTGCTCCATCACTCCAGATGTAAAGACAGCACTATCCACATTTAAAGTACACGGCAACTTTGCCTACAGGCAGTACACTGCAAACCAGGGCGTCTTACCACAACAAATTGTTTACTGCGGTATAATGAAATCAAATACATGCTTAATGATGTAAGCTTGACAAAGTAATAAAGAGATACATAGAGCCAGCATTACCTTCAATTAGGTGTCTACTTTGGTTGAAGAGTTCTTAACATTACAGTTCGAAGAGCTGGGGTTTTATCTGCTGTAATTTTCAGCCCCATTTCATCTGTGCACTAAGAGAAAGGTTTTCTTTTGCTGTACAAGAGCCATACCACAGGATAATGACAAATAACAAAGAAATGAAATAAAGGAAGAGGTGGCAGGCACAACATCAGGACTACCTGAAGAAACTCCAGCTGGTCCAATGTGTCAGTAGTGATTTCATGGCAGAAAATTAGACAAAAACCCACAGGAGATATTGCTTGTATTAAATGATCTTTTCTTGCACTTCTAACAAAGAGCAATACCATTCCAGTCACTGTGCACCAACATTTGTAAATATTTACATGATTTTATGAGGCTGGCGTGAATTCAAAGCTAACCCCATTACGGTCGCAGTGTGAGCACACAGCTCCCTGCTGCGCGGGCGAAGCCGCACTCACGGTTCACTCTTTAAACAACCAGGTAGGTTGTAGTAAACACCCTCCCAGGGGTGTTTAGGCAGGTGGGGGTGGCTGCTGTTGGGTAGGAGAGAGGGGCAGGCAGCATCTCCTGCTCTGTGCCTCCCCTCCTCGCCTCCGACCCGTGGTGCCGGGAGGAGGCGCGGTGAGAGGCGGCTGTGCGAAGCTGCAGCTGCCCCTCACCTCACTCAGACTTTAGTCCCCCCCAGAAGTGACACTGCAGATCCCCGCTCAGTTCACATTTCAGGGGTCTGTAGCTCTTCCAGTGGGAACTGGAAGCAGCAGAAAATAAACAGTGTGTGGTGTTTGCACACTGCTAAGGCCAGGCCCTCTGCCAGCCAGAATGGGCATCTGCCTTCACAGCCTGGCTGAGGCCAGGCTTTCTGCCAGCAGAAAATGGCTTACTATGTGGACAAAACGAATTTCAAAGACTTTTAATTGGTTCGTCACCCAAATTCCCCTTTTCTAATTGCAGGAGGTCCAACAGACTAAAGATTTCTGCAGGGGTTCAGCATTTTGGAGCATGTCGTGTTCCCTGCTTTCATTTCATTGAGGGAAAATATGTGTTTGGCATTTCAGGTATTTCCATGCCAGTATTTTCAGCATTTCAGCTACATAAGTTTACCTGCAAATGAATACAGACTGTGTTTTCTGATGGGAAGAAAACTTTGACTGCTGTTGTCGGATGCAGAAAGCCTGCTGATAGAAATTGCAAGTGTGACTTTACTGCTGCCCCTTTCACCACTATCCTGTCCAAGAGGCATATTTGCAGTACTAAGGGGACTCAGGTCTATTTGGGGGCATATTCACAAAGGCTAACTCTCAGCTTTACTCCCTAATGTTTAGATGGGATTTTCAGGTGGCTTCTTGTTTCTAAGCATTTGCGTTACACAGACAAGGCAAACTGTGAAGCAGAGGTCACTGGTCTTTAGCTAGTCTGGGCGATGATTACCAGTGAGTTAGGAAAAACATTGCTACTGTGCTGAAATATGTAACTAGAAACTTTCTGAAACAAATGGAAGAGGGCGAGTTCTTTTCTTGTCTGTGTGAAGTCAAGACATTATTTGCTGCGAACGTAAGGGAAACACCTTTGAGGGATGATAGAAAATTGCAGAAAATACCCTTAACAAACAAAACCACTCTTAGATCCTTGAACTTCAACCGCGGTAACAATTAAGGCTACTGGCAAGGCTCCTGTGATCCTCCTCTTCCCTGTTTGTTTGTAAGTGGCACTGATCCGCAGTGGGGTGGCTGTACTGAGCAGCTCTTACCATGCGGCAATTTTCAGTGCCCTTTACAAGGTACCCGGAAGAATGTGTTCTTACAATAAACAAACATCACTGTGTGTAATTTCAAGCCCTTTTAATTTATGCTGTGCTGCGTTTGTTGAGCAGTGTTTGCCAATATCCTGCTTTCTTTCACCAAATCTGCAGATCAAGCTAAAAAGCTTACTTCATCAAAGATAACTGGCTTAGTTATGACTTCTAAGTGCCAGTTAAAAAAAATAATGCCACTCCATTCATTTAGAAACAAGATAATTTTGTAGTTGTCTGCCTTAAGCTGTACTTTCTCATATTCTTAGATAATTCACATCCTCTTGTTTTGCCTCTGCTCATTATTTCTCAACTTCAAACTTACCTTTTAAACTACAAATGTGAAACTGTCTCTTACGCATTTTGCATAAACAACAAAAGGCAGCTGTACTTTCCTTAGCTTTAAAAGAAGCTTCCAGGATATTCTTAAACAAACAAACAAAAAAAACCCCTCGTTTTCTGCCTGCAGGGTACATCTGTGCCTTCGTTCAGTCTCTGGCTCTGCACCTTAAACAAGAAATCCTGGTGTGAAATTTCTTCAAATAATTTCTAAAAATTTGACTCCGGCATATATCATCTCATCTACCACAGCATTAATATCCTAAAGGACCTTCAATAATTCAATAAAACGCTCATTCCAGAAGTGCTTTTGGCTATTTTGAGTCAAGCTGGGCTTCCTCAAACTTTTCTCTGTTTGAGCCCTCAACTTAGGTTCAAAGACTTCACGCTACAATCACCAGCAATTATATTAATTTAAAATTTTCTTCTTTTCTCAGACTTTATGTGTTTCCATGCCATCACTCTTTAAGGTGCTGAAAACACAAGTGTCCCAGCCTCCTGCCAAAACTTTTTGTATTCTGAGCTTCTTTTTGCACCTTTTACAGGTGATGTAATTTTCTCAAGTCATAGGTGAGCAACCCAATCACTAAAGGGGAAGGAGACTCTTGAGGGTTTTCCCTCATGTCAATAAATCATTCAGAAAGATCCCATGAGACCCTGGGTGTGTTTTTACATTTCACTTCCAGTGGATACACTACTGATATTTTGCAATTCCATTGCTTTAAAACAGAAGCTCTCATCTCACCAAGCGCACATGCCTATCCATGTTTACATGGCGCTTTCCCTTCCCGAAGGGCAAGCAGACCATCTCCCTTTCTTCCCGTCTTCCTTGGAAGAGCAGCCAGTTCCACACATCCTGTGCTAAGCTCTTCTCCCATCCTACACCTGCCAGCGGGGAGTGGGGAAGGAGGGGTCCCCAAGCCATGCAGCGTGGCAGGAGCAGTGGTGACAGACTGGATGCCTGTGCCAGGCTGAGACCAGGCAACAGAAGAGAGCATTTGGGTAGGCAGGGAGAAGCTGCTGCCCAGGTGGGCTGGGCAAGGACTTCCATGAAACTCAGATGGACCACACCAACAGCTTCTTAAAACACTTCCTCAATATTCTTTCGTGCTTTCCTTGTATACACACCTTATTGTCATTTTAAGAATATAAAATCCCATACTTCATTTTTGCCAAGGAAAATTATATTCTTAATTTTAAAAATATACTCTATACTCAAGAGAGCAGGTAAAACTGATAACAGCCTTGTTTCTGCTCTGGTTTGTAATGCTAATACTAACCTTTCTTTGCTTGTTAGTTAACACAAGGTGTATATATATTAAGCTTGACCATTTTTTTTTTCCTACTAGGTTATAAAATGAGGACAGAAGAGATAAGGCATAGATCAACTAGATTTTTACGAGCCCTAATTCTGTTAACTTTTTTGCTCGTTCTTTTATTCATCAGTGATATTTCTTTGTTTGCTCTTGCCCATCATGCCCACCCTTTGAACAGAAATGTAGCTCCAGATGGTACTTTGGCAAGGTACCCCGAGAGCTGTAGTGGCATCATGTTGGAGAAGGCTTGAACTGTTAATGCATCTCTGCCACACCGTCCGGTGACATTGCACGTGTGTCCTTTTGACTCAATGTCTCAGGGTGACACAGCAAACAACAAAAATACCATCAATCACTACTTCACTACATTTTTGACTTGCAGGAACCATTATCTGCTGCTTTCTGGACTGGTTGCTAAAGGCAGACGTATTTCTCCCAGAAATTCAGAGCACCATTATATAACTGAACCTCCCAAATGGAACGTTTATACTGAATTCATCACCATGGTGTCTGAGCATCTGTTGTATTTAAAATGAGAAAACAATTTCAATGTATTGTTTAGTCAGAAAATCCTGCACGAATCCAGAAATGATTGATAGGCTCATCTAACAGCCTTTTTTCCTACATTAGCCCTATTCTCTCTTAAGACGTAACTTTTGTAGATGATGCATTGGGTCAGTGCCAAATTACAGCTTGCAATGAAATTTTGCATGAGCCAAGACATAATCAACATTAAACATTTGAGCCTAAGACTTCATTTTGATCCTCACACAAAGTGAATTGCAGAACAGTGTCGTTTATTTATGTTTACCCAGCTCTTCCTCATCTGTTAACAATGAATGACAAGAGCGG
>NW_010117815.1:158446-169694 GCF_000699245.1 Pterocles gutturalis
CAGGTCAGCCAAAAATACCCCATGTTTAGAGTAATCAGCAGTGGAAGCCCTCAGCAGTGACTGCCCTGTCAAAAATTCCCCTAAAGTCTCACAGCAGCCAGCACCACAGACACATCTACATACCTCTGGGGCTCAGGCCGGATTTTTCCTTCCTTGTGTTTCCTACTATCTGGAAGAGAGTACAAATGGTTGCGACACTTGCAACACTTTGGCAGCGTTTGGATGGAAGGAATCCATCACCTTTCACACACATCCTTCAGCCTATCATTTACTTAATTTTTTGATGTCAGCCACAGTTGTTACACATCCTAGAACCAGGGAACATTTAAAAAAATTAATTTCTTTCACAAAATGAGGACCTCAGATCTCATACCTGTTCAGATCCATTAAGTTAATACCATCAATAACTCCCAGGTGATATGACATTACTGCCCTTTCCAAAGGGTTTGACAAGACCTAAAGAGCAGCTGTATTTTAACACTGGAATATCAACTGTTCTTATTAAAAGGTTTTAACTCATTAAAATTATTTTCCTCGCTGGACAGCTGCCATACAGAAATTACGTTTCTTTTGCTGTTATTATTAAACTTCAGATAAACAAAAAACATATAATTTTTTTCCTTAATGAGTTCTTAGCCACTTTTTACAGGGAGTCAGAATCAAAACAAATATTTAACTTGTCTTCTTGAGCAATTTCATTTGTTTTTGTTCCCTGCTGTGCTGGAAACATGTTTTGTGCTTGCTCTCAATCAGGTATCCCAACAGTCTATCAGGTAGCACAGCATAATACAAATATTATAGTTACAGATTAGCTGTTCCCTGCTGTCATTCATTTCGTGGTTTACATCTCTTGTCATGTACAAATCAAAATGTTTACGCACTCAATTACAACACTTCCAAGTGAGAATAAAGGGTATTCCATTACTCCCACGAGGACTATGGGAACATTTGTGTGTAAAGTACTGTTGATAATCTGAATTCCCTCAGTTTCATATTGCTCCGTGTCTCACTGCAGCAGAACATCTCACAGTGATCTAGCATTTATAAAGGGGTTATGCACGCACGCTCGATCTGAGCTCTGGAATGCACAGAGGGGCTTTGTCCAACTTAACAAATTGCTCAAAGATTGCTGAAAAGAGTCCCTGGAATTTTTGGCACCCACAGCCATCAACACAGCCAACTGCCTCCTTTTGCTTGGCCAAAGAGCCTCGGTCCAGTGCCACACAGGAAATATCCTGCTACTAGCTCTGCTCAAAGATGCACATTTCAGCTGGGTGAAGGATCAAGAAAAACAGCAAAATGCATTGCAGAGGAAAACCAGTACAAACAGTCTGAGACAGGGCTGAACTTCATCAAAGTGCAGGCAAAGAACAGGTTATTGTCATTGTTAACATACGTGCACGTGTGTTGGGAAAGGGAATGCGTTGTTTTCCCCACAGGGCCCAGAACACAAGCCATAATACCAGCCTATCCATATGATTTTGCCCCAAAGGCGCAACCTGCCAGGCTGAGGAGAGCGTGCTCCGTACATTCCCCCTAATGTCCTGTCGTCCGCTCCTGCTGACATTCCCAGCACCGCCAACCTCAGGTGGATAAAAGTGCTGTGTCTGCTGCTCCCCCGCTGCACGTTCTCGGGTGATGGAACAAGGGCACATTCGGGATTTTCATCGGCTAAAAGACAGTAATTAATCTTAGTTCTCTTCTTCTCTCTGAAAAATAGAACTTCTATAGCTCGAGGAAAACAAAGAGCTAGCAGTTGTTCTGTGGCAAATTAATCTTAAAGGGGAATCTTCCAAAGAAAATCAATAGCTTATAACAAGTTTCTGTATTGTGTTTGAGCCCTGAAACTCAAACTGGAACCAAAGGGTACCTTCAGCATTGCAAGTTTGCTCTTGTTGTGCTTTGTTTTTAATAAAATGTCATCATTTGAAAAAGTGAGATTTTTCACATACGAGCAATTGTAGTTATGTGTGGCTTCACCTTCATGGAAGCCTCTAGTAACATTTCATACAGACTATAAGATTACAGGTATTTCAGGAAAATTTAAAGACATTATTCTCAAAATAAGGAATTTAATAGGGAATTATATTTTTTTTATCCGGCATTATTCTATACCTAAGACATCTTTATTCATTTTTACCTTTCTAAATTAATCTGTTCCATATGAGAAACTCTGAAAATTATGTCTCCTTACATCGTCAATCTTAAAAAAAAAAAAAAAAAAAAAAAAAAAGCCTAAGGAATTTAACCATGATGCCATGGAAACACCTTTAAAAATAATTTGGGTGCAGAGAGGAAGGGTACAACTCTAACACAGAGGAAACTACAGGTTTCAGAAGAAAAAAAAGTGTCTTCATTCAGCACTGGGATCTTTGAGAAACAATAACACAGAGCGAGGCAAGGGGGTCTGTTCAAACTCTAGTGAAGCAAGATTTCTCAAGCTCGCTCTCCAATATGGTTCATCACCAAATGGAGATGTGATAAGGAGAACGGGACAGAGGTGTACAAACCTGCAGGAATGGGAAAGTTGAAATGAAACCACTTTGAAGCACTGATAAAGAATGCCAAAGTTCTCGGACAAGTATCGTAAAGACAGTGCAATACAGGGTGGAGAAATCATTTCTAGATTAAAGGAAATAACTCTTCTCATTTCTAATCATTCAAGTCTCTTAACTCATTCCCACAAACACCTATTGGCTGCCTGCAGCCAGGGTGTGAGTTTTGCACAGAGTGAATTGGATCTTTTCCTGACATTGAGAGAGGTCCCCAGCAGAGCCTGGACACTTACGTGCTGAGGCCCATATCACTCGTTGCAATATTATGTGTTATGCAGGACTACAACTGCACTGCACAGTGGGTCTGGGACAAGTATCCTTTATGTGGCGATATATACTTCAAGATTTTTATTTCTATAAATCCCATCAGTAAAAAGGGGAGTTTGATATTGACTCAGGGCTTCCATGGGTAGAAGGAGAATTTAGTCGTTACTTTTACCCATTCCTGCACTAGACATTTTTATTTTTTAGGTGAACTAAATTAATCTAAGAAGCTGTTATTCATTCTGGGACTCTGTACAGAAGGAGTTCTAAGTCTAAAGCAGATTTCATCACTTATTTACTTGATAATTCACAAGTTAGTTTTGCTGCCAGAGTGAATAGTTGCACATAAAAAGAAAAATATGTTACTAAGCCTAAAGATTTCAGTGGGTACAGAGTCCCCAGACCCATGTTATTGAAGTTCAGTGGTATCACAAAGTGATGACTACTGAGCCTAGAACCTTTGTGTGCTGTGGAGTGAATGCTCTCATTAATCCTTCACAAGACCTTTGGAAAGCATACTGCACTCATCCTGCTGTCAGAAGTTAGTACATTACTTCACTGGCTACTGTGACGTTTTTGCTTTTTCATTCTAGTTTCATTTGTTTGCTTGCCTTAAAAAATGCCTACTGTGTGAATTGTGGAAAGGTCAACCAATAGTTCCTAATCCAGACAGGACAAAAGTAACTGAAATTAACACATTACAGCTGCAGTTTTGACCCTTACCTTATTTTTTTGGTCTGTGAACTGTTAGTTGGAAAGAGTAAAGCTATGTGTCAAAGATCTTGTAATCTTACTAATGCAAATACTTGCCATCCTTTCAGAATTCCCATGCTCCTTTTTACACCAATATCCAAGCAAAACAACACCACTAAGGGATTTCGAGAGTGGTGGGAGGACAATGCTTGGTGGATTTTTATATTAGGAAAGCTCATAAAATCTGTTTCTGAGTAATTTACTTGTAAGAAGAATACATTTAGCAGTCAGTGCAGAATGTAGGAAACAGAACTGTCTGGATACTCCCAGAGTTTGGATGCATCACTTATTTCTCAACTTATAGACTTAGATAATAATGGTGTAGGTTAGACATAAACTGGGATGCTGTTAAAGTTCAGATCACTACCAGTACACGTTGGTGGACATATGTATTAGGACAGCAAAGCAAGGCTTTGGCTTTGTAACTTGATTGTGCACTGCCGATAGTATAGGGACACCATTCTGGCAGAGAGTATTTCAGTACTGAAGCACCAGACATTGCATTCAGCCAAAAGAGAAAGTCACCAATGCAGGCACTAAACCCCTTCTCGGTGTTTTTTCGGGATGAGATTTCCTGATTGTAAACATGGATAGCACACTACGAATAAATGTTTTTACTGGCAGTGTTAGTCTTTGGCCATTTGTATAGTTAAAAAGACTACCAGACATAGATCAAGTTAATACTGATCTTGTTCACAGTATTTAAGTCCAGAAATTTCAGTAGATAGCTTTTATATTTATGCCAGCACATGGAAGACTCACCTTATTTTAAAATACAAACGTCAGGCTGCTGTAATTCTGAAAATGCCGGAACAATGACCTTACTTTTCTAATTGACATTTGAAAACTAAGAAAGATATCTTTAGCCTAAATAAAGCCAACTAGCCTTTTAAATTCTTCAAGTACTTAACTGCCTCATGAGGTCCTTAAAGTTGATCGTTAAAAAAAGGTATAAATTGCAATATAAATTGTGACAGTGTCCAGTGATCCCAGAAAATCAAATGCCATTGTTCTGGGTAAGACATTTGCATATGCAGGGAGAGAGAAGAACTGTGCCTTCATAACTTCAAAGTTCCAGCAAATCATAAAACTAAAAAGCAGAAGGAAAGCTGTAGGAGCGAAGGAGAGCCAGGTTAACGATAATACCGAGTAACCAAGTTTGTAAAACCTGGGGCCAATGAATATCAGTATTTTTAATTCTGCAAGTGCTGGTTGAAACAGTTCCAAACCCGTATCCCATATGTTCTTCAGATATTTCAACTCTTGACTCCTCTGTGTTTGGCTTGGGGCTGAAAAGTACAGATTACTTGATGCCCGTGGCAAGTGCTGTTGCAACAGGGAAATTATGTCAACCCCTGCAGTGCAATTCAGAACTTGATGTGGGTAAATTCACTTACTGGCAATTTAAAAGAAAACACGCTGGTGCTGTGCCAGTCAGAGCCAGATGGTGACTGAAATTATTAAAATCGTGTGCTGCAAACCTCTGAAAAATTGCGCTATTACAAAATATCCTAATGTAGATGAGATCCTAATACAAACCCATTGGTGTACAGAGTATTTGCAAACTGTGTATGGTATGAGTTGCTGACATTTGTCATCTTTCTCTTCCCTGTTATCTAGGTTCAACTAATCCACTATAACCATGAGCTGTACACAAATGTCACAGAAGCTGCGAAGAGTCCTAATGGGTTGGTGGTAGTTTCCATATTTATGAAAGTAAGTATTCAGTAGTAGCAATACCTAATATAGAGACAATAGACTATTTTCCCTATGAGCTGCAAATCTAGGAATTAGGCTCCTCATTATACTATAGCAATGCCTAGAGGCTCTGATCTGGAATCCAGAGATGGCTTTGTCCCAGGAACTGGACACACCATCTCTCCTCCAAAATATTTCCAATGTAATGTAAGGAAAATTAAAAGGGATAAGGAACAGGGGGGAAAAAATCCTTATAAATATCACTCATAACATTTCAATGGCTATGACAAAAGTTCCTAGTTTTGCAGATTTGGTGGTTGTTCATGAAATATCGTTCATTCAATGAAAAGTAAATCTCTCCTAACAAGATGAATCCCTGGGACAGAGAGCATGTTTGCTCTTCAGAGACATGCTGATGTTTCAAAGTCAGCAAAATAACTTCTTCTAACAATGCTATTTAAAATATCCTAAACTATCAAAACTGAAAGAATGTAAAAAGTATAGTTCTAATATCTTCCCTTTCACAGAGCTAGAAAGACATGTGAATATGTTGTCGTATTTTAGTCTCCATCCTGTTGTGTTCAAGATGCACAGTTAGGTCTATAAACTGCAGGGATCTAGCATTGAACTCCAGACTTAACAGTTCACTCAAACCTCTGTAGTTACATTGGAGAAACCTTTTCTCTCATTTTATATGAAGAATACATTTTCCCCCAAAATGTTGTTCCTATTCTGCCACTATGTATCTCTGTTTCATCAGTCTAAAAAAGCATATTTCTGAATAAGTGCTTCATGCTGCAACAAATAGCTTTCATCATCAGACCTTACATATTGGATATCTATTAATTCCCTTTAGTACTCTCTAATCCCATCTCATAAGGTAAAGTTCCTGACAAAGCATTAAAAATATGCACTTCAGAGAGCATATTGAATAATTAGATATGAAAATTGCCCTTTCATACAGGTCTGATATTTAGGGAAGATATTTAGGTTAGCTTTTTTCATCCAAAATGCATTGTATTGTGACCCAACTTCATGCAAAAGGATTAAAATTGAATCAAGCCTAAGCCTTCAAAACACCCAGCATGCCAGTTTTGTCTGAATAATGCATCACTCATGTACATGCTGAGTCGCACACCTCTTGTAATGAACAACAAAATTTAGTATCTGCCTCACCATATTTTTCTCTAGGCCTCTCCCAATGCCATCAAAAGTTGTGTTCTATTTTAAATGTCCAAAGTAGTTAGAAAAACTTTTAAATGGAGAGGTAACTATCTGAATTTCCACAAAATGGAACCTGAACTGAATTTTCCTGAAGGCTACCTCTTAAACAGAGCTGGATTACAGTTAGCCCATTTATTTTCCTAAATCTTAAACTTTTTGTGACGTTTTCCATTTTCAAAGTAAATGTATTTCACTCTGGATAAATGCTAGCAGTATAACAGCAGCATCCAGTGTCTGATAAAAAACCACATCACAGAATAATTGAAAAATAAGCAGGATATTAGAAGGCTAGCTACAGAGTTACTAAAGTGTCTCCATAAAAAAAAGGTGACACTGATTTTATTGCTAACGAATAATAATTTTGCCATTTGCAGTGCAGTAAAATCTCTCGATACATTATCATTGATAATCAACAATGGTATTGCTGGTAAAGTGCATACACCTCCCATACACCCCCCCCAAAAACCCAACACAACAACGCCTCTAAACCCTGTATCATTTCTCCTTTAAGTCTCCTTCAGGTATGCTTTTGCTAATGTAGACTGAACATTTTTGTGTATGTATACATATTTGTGGGTGCATATAGGTGAAATTTAGGTATTTCATAACTGCATGTACAACAAAGGGAAGACAGATTCTATTTGCAACCTGATATCTGCAAGTAAAGTACATTTCTCAGTAAATAGAAAAACAATAGAATACTGTATGAAAATCATGCCTGATGATATTAACCACCTGCAAATCCCATCAAAGCTGTTAGAGAAGACACTGGTACTCACACTTGTATTCAGGCATTAAACTTCTATTCATCCAGTTCTCCCATCCCTGTTTTTTTTTTAAATTTATTTTTAGATACCAACTTTCTAACAGGTTTTGTTAGAAAATATCTACGTAACTACTTCCTCTTCCCACTACAGTTAAAAAGATGCCGAAACAATTTGAAGGAGTGGCACGAAAAAGAGTGTGTGTGTGTGTATCTGCGTGCACACACAGAACAGCTACGTTTCCAGAAAGGAAATGTTTGTGAGAAGATTTTGACGTTGTACGTTTTCTCTTCTGTAGGTATCTGAATCATCAAATCCATTTCTAAATCGTATGCTTAACAGAGACACCATAACAAGAATAACGTATAAAAGTAAGTTTCTTTTAATTTACTATGGTAAACAGCTGTGTGCTTTTAGTATCAAATAACATATTTAGCGATGCGCTGAAACAAGGCACTTCATTACGGGCAAAATTGCAAAGTTTGTGTTGGCAGCAACTCCGCACGATAAATGTGGGAACCTGAAAAATCTGGTAAGGTCATCAGTTCATCAAATTAATTTTGAACTTCAAAGTCTATTTTATGTTTGAACAAGCACTAAATTAATGAAATTATACTTAACAAATACATATTCTGTATTCACACAGAATACTCGGGACAAACTGCCTACCGTGAGCAATAAAAGTAACATGCGGAGCAGCCGGGATTATATCGCATCAAGTTATGTCAAGATGCTGCATCATTAACTGGGGAGATTTAGTGTTCATTAATGCTTTCTTTTTGTACAGAAAAGTGATGACATTTCTATTCAGCTATTGCTGCATTTAATGGATATATAAAGAGGTCATTAACATCGCATGTGTATTTGTTGTGTTCGCATTTGGAAAGCCTTTAACCGATAATGCTCAATAATGCCTTGTTAATATATCGAACCTGGGGAAAAATGGAGCTTAAATGTCAGAGGAAATTAGGCTAGTTTAGAGAAAGTCATGAAAAATACATAGATCTCAATGGAACAAATTAAACCTCTTCTCCTGAAAACCCTACTCACTTTGTCAAATATTCACTTGAATTCCAAGCAGCCACTAAGTTAATAAAATAAGTTAAACAATAACAGAATTTAACTTGCAGAAAGTACACAGCAAACTGAAAAAATAAGCGAAGTATTGTAAAACTCAGCCTTCATTTGTTATTCTACAATGACTTAACATTTTTCATTAATTTCATTAATTTTGCTTTTGTTTGTGAAAGCTGGGAGAGAGTTGTTCATGATCACTGGAATGAGACTGGTTGTCATGCCTCTAGGATTTGGTTCACAGTTCTACAAGGGTTTGCCTCAGTTTACCTCTCTGTAAATTAAATATCTTACTGTATACTCTACAACAACATAGCTTTACTTGGAAAACTTTGCATGTGAAACTCCAGAGATCTCAAATGTCCATTTAACTTCAACAAAAGTCACTAAACTTCATGTTTATGATGGAAGGGTCTGGAGAGATTTCTGTACACACCCCTAAAGTACAGTCTGATTCCTTTCCATGGATTCTGTCTTTTCCCCCTCCGTGGAAGGGTCCGGAGAGGTTTCTGTACACATCCCTAAAGTACAGTCTGATTTCTTTCCATGGATTCTGTCTTTTCCCCCTCCCTGAAAAGCTAGGATTGTGGAAGAAAAAAATGTAGACACACAATGTAGAGTGAAAGCACAGATTTTACCCACTAATTCCTGAACAAGAGAGCACTAGAAAGGTTTCTAGTCTTGCCATACAATACAGAATTTGAACCACAGTGCCAATCCAACCCCATTCGGAAGGAGACAGTTCCTTGTCCTCTCATGTAACACAAACCTTTCTTCCTACTGATGTTTCTCTAATTTTACCTAACAAACCTTGTTACATCTTTGGTACAAATAGGAGGCCTCTATTATGATAAAACTCTATTCTCATGATACCTAATAGAAAGGAAGGAGAGAGAGGGTTCCCCTCAGAACATTTTTTCCAAATTGTTCTATCAGTGTGAAATGTCTTCTCTCTGCATGGAAGGAGCAGGAGATTAGCCCAGTTTCTAAGCTGCCTGTCTTGATTCCTTGCAAAAACACAGCAATACTGTTCCAGAAGAGCTCCCTCCCTACCAGTGCTGCTGCAGCATCCTGGAGATGGGAAATTATTGTTAAGGCTGTATGTGCTTTTTCAGGCTCTTTCACTCCCAACTTACACATTCCTGGCTTCTGTCCAGGGAGCAGCCAGGAGATCTGTGGCTGTACCACTGGGGAAGCTGCTTTTCCCCACGTACATGCACAGACCATTGTTAACAATCTGTGCACTGTCCTGAATACAAGTCAGTCAACTACAATGTGGCACACACAAAATAGATATCTATCATCAATATCCCTCATCTATACTAATCTTTAGTTAGCTTTCCATCTCCTAGTAAACATTTCAGGGCAAATTCTACCTTGTTTAAATCATTTTAGCCCAACCAAACTAAATATGGATGTGACAAAGCAGATTTAGTCCTTTGAGTTCAAAACTGTCTGTTCTGACTCTGTGCCATTTGGAGCTGACACACCACTCTCCATGGTTCATAAATAATGAACAGGATGTTCATGTGGGAAAGGGAGAAAATGTGTGATGACTCATTGAAAACAGGCACTGGCTTGAAAAAAAAAAGCATTCATTCTCTTCTCATGTAATTCTAGCAAAATCGCCGCTGCACCGCAAATAATGCTTTAATGAACAGGACACAAGTGCATTCCATCATCTCCAGCTGTTAAAATTTAACAGCATTTTGACTCTAATGCTATCACAATGGTTTTGCACTTTTGTCTGGAAAATTTTAGGTTTAGAAAGACTCTGTATCCCAGGCCACAGGCCAGTGAAGGCTGAGCATGTTAAAAAAAAGATGACAGCCACCTACAAGACACTAATAGTACTTTCCTCTACTTGACCATCCAGCTATATGGCACGGCAGTTAGGCTGGCTCGAAGCGCAAGAACATGGCAGAAGGCTGTATTTCTGACAAACCTGAAAGGACATGCCAAGATGATATTTTGTAAAATAACAAACACATTTAAAATATGAAATAACTGGAAGGCACTGGTCAATGTGGTATAAGTGTTACGCTCTCAGCTTGACAGTTTAACTGATGCTGTAGCCACTGAAATTGCTACCCCAGAAGCCTGTAGCATGTTGACTGCGCTATGTTAAAATTTTTTTTAAAAAGGGGGCGGGGGGTTGCATTTGTTTTGCCTGTGCTCTTTGATTTTCTGTTGCCCAAGACAGTAGTCTGCAGTCTTTTTTTTTTTCCCCAATAGACAGTATGAGCCAAGGATTTTACTCATCTACGTTTTGTCCTTCAGCTATAATGTGTTAAATACAAGTTAAATTACTCTTTTCTTTTTTAGTTCTTATACGCTTCCTCGATCATTCATATTTCTTTCCTTGGTTCCATTTACAATCTTTTCCCGATGGCCAATGAACTGTTTATCAGCTTAAAAAAAAAAATAAAACCAACACACAAACAAACAAACAAAAACCAAAACCAAAAAAACCTCAAAAACACAAAACCTAAAACTGTTTAAACTCCCAGTGAATGGTACATGAAAAACAGAGAATCCAACAGAAATGACTAAATTACTGACATTGACTTAAAAGATGCACTTTCAAAATTTTCCTTTAGTCCAAGCAGTACCCTCTATTTTATGTGTACTATCTTCCTTGCCTTTCATTAAAATCAACGTCCATTCATCTCGTGTATTGAAAGGGGAAACATGCCTAAATACGCAGCGTTCCTTGCACGTGTTTTAGCACTCACTCTGCAAATGAACCGTTTTGGACACGCTCCATGCAAGTGAAAGCATGCAAAGAGATTTCACAACATTGCAGCTCATAACTAGCTTTCCCCAAGACAGACGATAGCAGCAACATATAAGAAGTAAAGCGTGTACCTCCTTGAGTATTTCTTATTAAGGAACTCCTACAGCCTAAGATTCAGC
>NW_010117815.1:169752-171885 GCF_000699245.1 Pterocles gutturalis
AAAGAGTGCACATAGTATAGAAAAGGCTGAGGAACTCTGATGAAATTTGAAAGATATAACCGTATCTCATTATATGTTAGTACATGACCACAGGGTGAATTATGTGGCAGAGGGATACCTCATTAATTCCCAGGGAGACTTACAATAAAAGCAGGGACCCTAGACCCTGTGAGCCTTCCGGCATACTTCTTCCACCCCGATTTTAGCATTCTGAGTGAGTTTGCGCTGCATCCACCCCGACTGTGCACAGGAGAGGCCAGCAGGCTCCACTGAGCAGTTGTATTATCATGCGTTAACCTTCGCTTCCTCCTGTGGGAGAAGGGCAATTAAGTTTTAACACTTTTGGCCTTCTCAAGGCTTTGTTGAGCAAAAATTGTTAATCACTACACAGTATGGTAAGCTGACATTCTCCAAAGACTGCTGCATCTACATTAATAACTGCAACTTCAAGAAGCTTTTCGCTCCAGTTCTTAAACGTGATTCAGAGTTTCACCGGGAATGCTTGTGCAAACCTCACAGGAGGTGTCCATGGGCATCTAAGAGTAGAGCTCAGCCCCAGCATGAGTAGTGAATTCACATTACTTGTTCTTGTCCAAACTGCTGGAGAACTCAGATGCTGATCAACCAGAACGGTGTTCTGGAATAAGGATCGTATATAAAAAGGATGGGTTGTTTTGGGTTTTTTATTGTTTTTTTTCTTTTTTTTTTTTTTGTGAAGTTATTGTTTGATCTAAATTGTTTTCATTGTTTTCCTTCTTTATTCTCCAGATGATGCATATTTGCTACAGGGGCTTAATATTGAGGAACTTTATCCAGAAACGTCTAGTTTCATTACGTATGATGGGTCAATGACAATTCCACCCTGCTATGAAACAGCAAGCTGGATAATAATGAACAAACCTGTCTACATAACAAGGATGCAGGTAAAAATAAATTTTAAATTCCTCAGTCTAGTACAGGTACAAAAGAATATTTTAAACTTATGTACTTGTAGCTTTACATACAAAAATAGATCCAACCTTTTGGTGTAGGAATTTCTACCTGCAATTTATACAGTTTGCAAAAGTATTGAAAGGTTTTTCCTGGTATAGAATAAGATGACAGGATAGACATTGCAAGTATCTTCAGAAAAAATCAGATTGACAAATTGAAGCCCCGATTAGAAGCAGGATAAATTTTGCAAAAAAACCCACAATTTCCTAGTCAAAATTATGCTGTTGAGGAAACACACCAGTGGAAAAATCATAAAGATTACATTGCTGTACAATTCACAATCCAAGGCCTAACATCAGAAAACAATAAATTTGACAGCAATCGCAGTCTTCTCTAGAGCTTCCATCAGCGAGTTACCTACAGAGCATGAGCAGAGCTAAAAACTATTCTCTTGCGTACTCAGATCCCGAAGGAATACTTGAACTACCATCTGCCTGTCCCAAGCATGCAGCAGAAGCAATCTGGACTAAGAAATTAAATAAGGAATGACAAAAACAACCCTAAATATTACTTTGGGATTTAAAATCATATTAACATTGTAAATAAGATGACTTTTTAAAAGCCTAAGAGATGTTTTATCTTTCTGATGTTCCTTCTGTCCAATTTTGCCTAAATGGAGAGAAAGCACTTTGTTTCTTTTTTAAATGGGTAATTTGGGAGAACGACACAGCTGAGCACAAACATGCTGTACATTCTGAATTTTTCAGGCAGGCGACCTGAACTTTTGCTACAAGCAACATTTTTAGTTACAACCTAAACATACAAAACAAGGATTAGAAGATTTCTAGAGTCTGTGCTAGTACCTATAGGTTGTAATCTCATGATACTTATTCCTTGTCATGCCTTACTGGTTAGTTACATCCCCCATTATTAGTGCTGCAAATATATACTTACTAAATTACACTGTGTACTCAGAATGAAAAAGTAACACACAGCTCAAGTTTTCCCTAGAAGCTGTTAAAGATTTTCAGTATGTTAAAACCAGCTACTGGATTTCCCCATTTATGTATTAAATGCCACAACCAAACCTCTGAAATTGTATGCTGACATGAAAAATACTTTATTTTTATATTTTTAAACCAAAATATTTTGAAGGTTTACAATTTACAAATTGCAGCTTCCCCCCCCCCCCCCCCCGCC
>NW_010117815.1:171916-189678 GCF_000699245.1 Pterocles gutturalis
CTCTCTGGTTTCCTACACAAAGTTTGAAAGGTTTTGGTTAACATAAAGTAATTAACATACTTTTAGCACAGTCGCATAGTCATCATAACACCCATTGCTGTCTGCTTGTAGCTTGCATCCAACCACAGCTGGGCACACCAAAAATGTTGGATGATTCAGAAATTTCCTCTCTACTGATGCCTAAAACCATCTCAAAAGAAGACCAAAGTCTACTGTAAGAACACCATAGACGCAGCACAGACAGCATCCAGACAGACATGTCAATGCAGAGAGGATTTCCCTTTTTAACATCATTAATTCCATGACTTCGGCAGCATGACTCTCGGTTATCCTTTCCCTCCTGACTCACCATACCTGACTCCTTCAGTACCATCATCCAAAACTGTCTTCTCAGCTGGAAGCTATGCTAATAGCTACAAGACTTGGGAAATTAGTTCTTGTCATTCATAAAGTTCATTTTCTCTGCACCAGCTGCTGCCATCCAGTACTCTGGATTCCATTTGCTTCCTAAGCAGCCAAGGACACCTCATACCATTTTCATTGACTCCACACAAAACTAGTTACTTCCATTTAAAATGGGGCTCAGAAACAGAGGACCACAGAAGGAATGGTTTTGCTTCAAGTTAACTCTTTCAACCCACCTCTGACTACAAATCACCAAGATTCTGTTTAACTTTCATTTATTAAGCAGTCTGTTTAATAGTGTTGTATGTTGTTTATTTACAGGAAAGACCAGTACTAAAAGTCCTTGTTTTGTATTTTGTATAGATGCATTCTTTACGACTGCTAAGCCAGAATCAGCCATCACAGATATTTCTGAGCATGAGCGACAATTTCAGACCAGTCCAGCCTCTCAACAATCGATGTATCCGAACTAATATCAACTTTAGTTTACAGGGAAAAGATTGTCCAAACAATAGAGCACAGAAACTACAGTATAGAGGTACGTTCTACCTCCAGAATAATCCTACCTATGTGTACACTGAGCTCTTCTCTTTGAGAAACCCAAGTGCATAACAAAGGGTACAAGGGAAAACAGATGAAACTCCAGATCTGGGGAACTTAACGGTATGAGTTGAACATTACATGTTTGGAACAAATGAGGAAACTTGCCCAGAAAGATGCAGGAAAAGCATGACAAAAAAAAAAAAAAAAAATCAATCTGGGTCTTCTAATATTTTTTTAAAAGCAGATAGCACATGCCTTTGGTTTTCTAGCCTCATTTTAAAGTTTTCTCACCTTACAAAGTGCATTTTGCTCTGTTTTACCCACCTTGGAAAGAAAAAGGGGGATGAGCTAGTCTTGATGACAGCTGACCACAAACGAAAGAATAAGTTTCAGTTTGGAGGTGCACCACCATAACAGACACCCAAAGTGGAAAGTGTTGGATTACACAATGGATATTAACCGGGTGAACCGACCCAGTCACCTGCTAGTAAGAGTCTCACACTGCCGCAGCTGGGGGCTCACAAACGAGCTGTAATGAGTCTTACGCATCTTCTAGCCTATGCAGGGTTACATTACCCGTAATAATGGTGTGAAAGTGCCTTCCTACCATTAGTATTAGGGTTATGAAGTACTACTGAAGGGTGGAAAAGAGAGCACGTTTTCAGCAACAAGGCTGATGACTGGGTTGCAATACTTCAAAGAAATAGACATTCAGACTTAATTCTTTTCCAGGAAGAGGAGGAAACTGAACCTCCTAGCTTTTATAAGATATTCTGTTTAAATGCCTAATAGAGTGTTAAATACAGCTAGTTTCATAACTGGAGTTGATTAAAGCATAATTGTTTCTGTTTTGTTTCTCTTTCAGTAAATGAATGGCTCCTCAAGTAAGACAGAGCAGGCAGAACCCATAACCTCAGTGGAATGCTACTACTGTGAATTGACATAATCTAGAATGCACCCAGCCTCACTCTCTTTGGGTTCGCGACAGCATGTGCAAATGTGCTGTAGGAAAAGAGCTGCCATGTTGGAAACTCAACTAAAAATTCATTCATATGATCGGTGGTAACTTAAAAAAAAAAAAAAAAAAAAAGGCAAACAGTAAAAAGACAGTATTACAGTAAATGTGATTACAATTTTGATACAGTTTTCCTGAACTAATTTAGCATCACAAAGAAAGACTTTTCAGCCTTTGTACATATGAAATTCTTCCTCTTTTCCCCCCTCCCTCAAATTAAGAAAAAAAAAAAGAAAGAAAAATGGTGGCTCGGTACCGCATCAAAGTGGAGTTGTGTTCTGTGTGCCAAGTAATCCTTGGAAAGCTCTCATTATTTCACTACCATTAATGGATACTGACAAGACAGAACAAGAAGACTGTAGAGGAAACTCATTTCTAGGTTATGATCTTTCTGTTCATTTAATTAAAAAAGGGACAGACTTGGAGAGATAAGTATTGTAAATATATCACTGCAGAATATAAAAGGAAATTGAAATATTTCCCTCTTTGTCACATATCTGTAGTAGGATTTGCCAAAAATCAGAATTGGTCCATTTTCTGTTTCTTGTTTTACAGCAGGTCATACGTTGTGTTGGTTACTATTAACAACTCAATAAATGTGTTTAACAAATTAATTTAGTAAACTTGCTTTGGTTTATTTTTTCCCTTCTGAAATAATAAGCCTCTACTACTTGTGGCTGCATTGTTTGTGTTTGTTTTTTGTTTTTCTTTTTTTCCTTTTTTTAAATTTAATTTATTTGTTTGCAGCCAATTAAAGTGAGTTAATGACAACGGGCAATGCACTTAAAGCTAGTACAACTTTAACTCCACTTTGTGGTCCATTGTTAACAGGAGCTGGGCTCAGAAGCAGAAAGCAGCTGAAACACATCTCAGTCTAAAATTGCCATTTTCCGTGCTGAATCCATTATTGGGACAAACAAATTCAACCCCGTAAGTTGGTGGTGGAAAGGGATATCTTTTCTTTACAGAGAAAGCAGGAGGTGACCAAGTAAAAGGGAATGCCTTTTTTCTTGTTTATAATGGTCATTCACTGTGTTTGGTTACTGTCAAGAACTCAATAAATGTGTTTAACAAGTTCACGTAGTGCATGTTTGACCTTCTTGCACATTAAGGGATTTTTTTTTTTTTGATCTGGAAATGGGACTGACCTCATGCTATTCCATTCCTAATGCTTGCTTTATAACCCATAACATGTTGCAGTTCACAGAAAATGAAATGAAGCTAGAAAGTACCAGGCCTGAACAATGAATAGTTTATACCAAATGGAAAATAGGCACTACAAGAAGCGTGAGGGGACACACTGTAGGGAAGTTATAGCTGCTGCAGACAAACTAACTTTAACGTGACAATTTTATTTCATCTTTGGCTGAAGGGAAGAGTGCAGGTATCATTAGACAGGAATCTTGAGTCTATGTTGCAGACAGCAGTTTGGAAAAACTGCAACTTGTGCAACTTCATTTGTGAGACAAAAGGGAAAGTTATCAGGAAAGGGAGAGCACGCACAAGCTGGCATTCAGGGGACTCTCAAAGTAGGTACGTGGATGTAGATGGAAACCTGTAAGGAAGCTGAAGCTATCAACAATTCAGTTGCTCGGTGAAAGGTGCAGAGAAATCACTAGTGAGAGAGCGGAGACTGGCCTAGATGGGCTGTAACACAGGGATGCCATGTTTGTAGAAGTGTTCTGGGCTGATGACCCTGGCCCAGGATCCTATGAGCACATATATAGTACATGACCCTTCAGTCATTCCATTCCGAGCATTTCAGTTACTTCCATATACCAGCTTAACACTGTGCAGTAGTCTGAAAAATCCACCAGACAACCACAAAAATGTCACATGTTGGCTGTTACACCATAGATTAATATTGTCAAATTCTGCAGATGAAATAAAGCAGAATTAGATTTACACAGCTAATAAAAAAATCCACCATCACACACATTTTATTTTTCAACTACCATAGTGATCTATAGCTTCTAAACTTGTGGTGCTGGGATTGTTTCCACTGCTTGTTTGGGTTGTTTGGGTTTTTTGAAGCTTCTCCTAGGATTGTTAAGGTTGTAAAGTTAACGAGAGCACAAAGTCCACAAAGCTTCAATCTGTATTTTTGGACAGATATCTGGCAGGTGTTGGTCCAAGTTTGTCGGTGACAGAAGGTAGGGAAGATAAGCCAGGCCTCCATTATGAAACTTTTAATAAGTAATGAAACCTATTTTCTATTTTACTGAAAGCTGATTGAAGGGATTTAAGAGGAAGGAGAGAGATGATAGAAGGGACTAGTCCTACGAAGGAGTCCTGCTGTGCTTTGGATTAGGTGAGGCTGCAGTACAGAAACCCTGCAAATGGAGAAATGGAGCAATCATACTGGGACACCACAAATATCTTTGTCAACTTTTCCAACTCAATTGTGTAAATGAATGAACTCCATCTTGACATGATTTGTTTAGGGTTCTGTTTTAATAATATATTGCAGTAGAAATAGACCAAACCCAAGCTTAGAATAAAATATCCTGCACATTCCTCTCATTCCAGTAGTACTCAGATCTAGAGATCTGGCTTCAGTTCTTCAGATCAGGCACGTATCTCTGTGTCAGGAGACACTGAGCATCCAAAGCAAGCCACACTTTACCACAAAGCCTTTAAGTGAAGGAATAAAGTGTCAGTATCAAACAGCTGGCACAGAGCCAGTCTTCAGGTGTTCAGAGTCTGCACAGCACAGCAACACGAGCACATCGTAATCCCCCCAAACTTCAGTGCTTTGTGTCCACAAGGCTCACCAGCAGTCTGGCTGCACACGGAGCTCAGTACTCAGTACTTTGTGGTAAGAGCTGGATTTGTGACCCCGATACCATCTCGCCTGAGCCATTCAGCTTATGAGTGAGATTCTTTGCTTTTGATAAGGCTCGGTACAGGCATGAGCTGCCTGGGAGGGAACACGAGCGTGGCAGTGGTCCTCGGTGAACATTCAGCACCGCAGGCAGGACCAGCTTGCCGTGGCATGGTGATAACAGACGTTAAGAACTTATTACTAGGAGGAAATGCTCAAATTTGATCTTCTGCTGTCACGGTTAAGAATGTGATTCAAACCAGGTACCAAACTTATTGAGCTCATTTGATTATGAAAAGCATGAGAAAATTCACATTTACAAACAGTACTGTAAGAGCCTCAGTTTCAAGCAGCATTCAAAAAAGTAATAGTCAAATTTTATAAGCACAGTTTTTCCTTTAATCAAAAGGAAAATCTATTTTTATACAGAAAATAAGAACTAAATAGAATCTACAGGATGAAGGCAGAAAGCAAGGACCTTCAGGATAATTGTACCTTCAGATACCACGCATTGCTGTCCTTCCACCATTCTGTTCCAGCCTTGAAAGCTGAACCAGCAAGCATGCATCTCAAGGATCTGCCTAGATGCTTGGATGTTTTCTTATTAAACAAACTCCTATGAATCAAAAAACATCCTTTCTCACCATTTGAAACGTCTCGTATTCTGTAAAGTATATACTCTGAAAGAAAAGGGGGCAAGGGAAATACTGCTGAAAAACTGAGACCTGAGTTCAAGGCACTGGCAGCCTCCAGCAAGGCTGGGAACAATTCCACTTGGAGATGTGCAAGGCTGTACTCCTCTATCCTGATCCAGAAACGCAAACTGAGACAAGTAACTCAATCAAAAAGGTAAGATGGCCAGAAAAGATCAGAAGAACTTGAAAGTCACCCAAAGAACTGAAGGGAAAACAGTAACTGATCAGTGTATTTTGTAGCAAACACAGAAATGCAGCAAAAAGGCAGATGTTTCGCATGTTCTGATGCACATCTCAAAGTTTTAGAACTGGACACTACCCACAAAATCACAGATGTTAGGTTCCTACACTCAAAACAGTATAATTTTTTTCAGAGAGATCAGCCATAACTGCTCCATATTTTGTTTTCTGTTTGCTTTTTTTTTTAATTTAGATTTTATTCCCTAGATGTAATGGCTGACAAAGCAGAGAGAGTTTGCTGTAAGAAATGCTGATTTGCTAGCAAATGGCTTACTGCAGTTCTCAACACCACACCGTAAAATTATTCAAGAAGCCAGTTTGCACAGTGAAGAGCAAGAACCATTTATAATATGAAACGTAATGCAGGCAAACATTTTCTGTTTCCTAGTGTCAGGCTTCTATTATAATAACTAAAGATGTGTCAAACACATACTCAAGAGCAGAAAATGAAAAACAGGATAATAAATCTTCCAGGGATGGGAAAATAACCATTAGTATTTAAATAGAACCAAAAAAATCCTTAGAAGAAGTATTAGAAAAATAGAAAGAAAAAAGTCATCACAGGTTATTAGTTTGGGCAAATGCTCCCACCTCGTAAGGGAAGAAAGAGTCAAAAATAAATCCAAGTGGAGCAAAGTTACAGCTACAAAATACTATATGTCACCTCAGAACCAAGGTTAAGGCTCTGACCTTCAGCCTTGGGTAACTACTCTCAGCACAAGGAGACAGTCAACACCTGGCAAGGAGATCTCATTTGTTGAGACATTCAGGTATATACATTTGCACAGATGCCCTGGATGCACAAGTGCACAATTTTTGCTTGATCAAGGGAAAGCAAACCTGAGTCACACTCAGAACATCCTTCCTGATTCTTGGACTCCATTCTTGGACATGCCTCCTCAATGCTGTATCGGGGGATTTTGTGAACCTGTCTCTAGGGCTCTGCAGGAAATCACAATCCACCAGAAATACCCCATGCTGTGCTTTGCTTACTGTCCTGCTGCACACCTGTGCTTTAGAGCAAATGTAAAAGAACAAGGGGTATATTTACGTATACATCTATGCAACATACTTTTCAGGGCTTTTAAGTTTATTTTCTTTTTTTAAAAAAAGAGTTATCTTTCCCTATCAAATGGTCAACTACTTTAACACTAGCACTTCAGACTTGGAGACTAAAAGACTCCTGGATAACTGACAGATACAACTTGCAAGATGAGCAAGTGACGATTGTAAACTACACATGGTAAAGAGGTGGGAATATGTCAAGATAATGAGAAAATACAGTATTAATATTGACATATGCGGTAAAAATCTTATGAAGGTATGTTAAGACAACATAGAAAGTCATAAGCATAACAGTAGAAAACAGAATTCAGGAGAATCACAAGGGGAAAAGATTGATCTTTTCCCTCTGTCCTGAATTTTTCCCTTAATGGTACAATAATACAGCGAGTGGATTTCAGCTTTATGCTTTCTTTCAGGCATAATTTAAAATTTGACAGCAATATGAATAATACTGACATTTTCAGACATTCATGCCAAAGTTTTGCCATACTGGAGGCCTCCTTCATTAAACATTTATTTATGTCTGTGTGAATTTTTATGCAGCTCATAGAGCAGAAACGGAACTCCATTGACAAACATTTCACCCAAACGCTGTCCGCATTCCTCCAACACAGATGGCCAGCAGAAATGCTTGTGTTAAAAAACAAATCACCGCAACTCTGGTATAGTGTAAGCAGTGGCAAGATGGATTGTTCTATGTGGCCTCTCCCTAAAGCATGTGAACTAAATAAAGCAAAAATAACGGTTTGAACTGAAACATTAGTGCAGCTCTGCTTTTTGGTGAGCTGATACAGACAAGGAGAATTAGAAAAAAAAAAAAGTGGGTGAAATTCATTCAGTCTTCTAGTAAACATGTCATTTCTACTGAAGACCTACCATTCTGCTCTTCTTTTTCACCACACAGTGCCAGGGAGGCAATACGTGGAGGTTTCAATGGCATTTGGGGTACAGCCTCACCGTGGATGTACAGCCCTGGTGCTGGCTTGCAGCTCAGAGCCCACCTGCCCGCTCTCTCCCCTGCAGCATTCCTACTCTGGCATCTCAGCCAGCTCTTTAGTTCATTAGTGCATCTTTCAGATTCTTCTATTCCCATGTACTTTCCATGCACAGCAAGATAATTATTCCCAGAGCAGGGATATGTCTTCCTACCAATCATTTAGATGAGATGTTTTCTTATCCTCTATACAAAGAGTAATTAGCCCTGTCTTTTAAAAAATAAAAATTCTAAGCTAGATAGAAGAGGTTGGCTCATAAAGCAGTCACAGCACTGTCTGGATTTCCACTGCACATGCGAACAGTGGCTATCTTTGAGCTCAGGACAAACTGCAAGCTCAATTCTCTGAGCAGGGATTCGGATGGTTACATGGCAAGCTCCCAGACAGCCCTCGCGATGGGCACGCAGGATTGTTATGCAGGATTGTTATGTTCTCCTGTGAGTTACATACCAGGTGAGGCTCATCTGCTCAGACCAGTGCCTGAGGCTGCAAGCCTGAAAGCAAACAAGTCTCCAGCAGCTCGACTGCCTGGCCCATGGAAACGCATCAGGAAGATGATCTATGGATACGCCGTTGTGATTCACCGTGTTGCTGCGCTGCAAGTCAAGCAAAACAGAGATCGCGCCAACTGCTATTATCAGCACACAACACTAGGAATACGCAGCATGCCTTTTGCTTCCCTGTCTCAACGCCTTGATACATTCGTGCTTGCTTTCATCACACAAATTTCAATACCAGCTAGATCAGAGAGCAAAATAGGGGAGCTAGGTACTGCTAGCCTGTCCTGCTGCCCACACCTAGAACATGTGTAGGGACAAGGAAAGTAGGTTCCAGGAACAGGTAAATTAGCTCGGCCTTCTTTATCTCTGTCAGTGTTTATATACACGTATCAATTTTGGTTTCCACCACAGAAGTGTTTCTGCAAAAGTAGAGACTACAAACTATTTTTTTTTTTACATGATTTCTATTCATGAGCAGTGCTTGCAAGCATGCGAACAAAAGATAGGGGAAACCTGGGGCCTGGTTCAAGTTTAGAGAAACCATGATAGGTAATAACAAAACTGTGCTCTATTTACACCTCCTTGATGCTGCACTATGAATTGGGAATGACTGTGATCTTGCTACCCACGTAAAAAGGATCAGAAATGAAACAACTACCTCAAAGGCAAGAATGAGGTTAGATTGTTTAGACTGTAACAGCTTGCCTTAAGATATATGTTCACATGGCTACTATCAATTTTTATGTTTTATTACCTCTTCAATTTTAATATCTCAGAATAACAATATCAAGTTCTTTTTTCTCCTATTTGTGATTTACTTGCAGTTTTATAACAAATTTTCACAAGTTAATGAGAAAGTAGCTTGTTTGGGGCAGAATATGTCCTATGGAAATGGAATTGAGGTTCCTTACATAAAACATGCTTCAAAGAGTCTGTACAGGAGGAAGGTAACATTTTATATCACCTTCATGCTTCCCAAAGCCAAAAACACCAAAAGAGACAAACACAAAACAAAGAAACTTCTCCAGCCTTAAAATGTCTTTTCTTTTAATAGAATTTACCCTTATTTGATTTACAAAACAGCACAGGAGTAATGTTCTCTGCAAGCAGCTCCATAAATATTGTGAAATTACTAACAAGAGACGCACGGCAATGGATTCTAGTTGTTTTTATAGTCTAGGATTTGTCACTGTGAATCAGACGGTGTTGTGAAAGGGTGGTGAAGTTTGTGAGTGATTGTGACAGGCTGGAGCTCAGCAAGGCAAGAAAGTCCTTTGCATTTCAGGAGTGGGCATCTTATGATGGAGGGAAGAAAACAAAAATCAGAAGAGATTGACTTCAAGATGTTTCTCTTAATGAAAGTTTTCATGTCAACAGTCATTTCAATGCTAATGCAAACATTTTTTGGGACAATCAGTACTCTGTAACATTCATTAGGGATGTCATAAGCACCCCATGACATATGGTGTCTCAAATCCAATTACTTCTCTATTCAAGCCATGAACTTGAACAGCTTTTTGAAAGAAGAAAGAACAGAGAAAACAAAGGCCCTTTGGCTTATTTTACAACTTAGTGGCATACTACTGAAATTCAGAATTATGTCAAATTGGGGTTTTGTTTGTTTTGCTTTCTGTTTTTCCAAAATCAAGGAAGTTATGGAAGCTTTTTTAAAAAAGTAGTAGTGGTAATGTCTACTTCCAAAGTCTACTTGCACATTAAATACACCGTGTACACAGTAAAGGGTATTCTGAAATACTTCAGCCGGCCGTTAGCTGGGTTTGGTTTAAAGTGTCTCTATTCAGAAGGTTAACATTGAAGTTCTCTACATCCTACATAGCCCAGAACTCCGATTCCTCCCTGCGTTGTGATAACCTCATAACCCAGATGTACGAGAGGCTCACACTGACTGGGTTTTCCTCACTGCAGCTGCCCACTTTGTATCATTTGTGAACGTCAATCTTTCCAGTTCAACCCATGCAAAAGAAAAGGACAAAAATTTAGAAGAGCCTGTTTCCTACGGCTGTTATTTAGGCTCTACACCTGGCTAATGCAGAACACAAAGGAAACCCTTTCCTCTATAGTGTACCTTCTGAAAGCACTAACTTCACGCAAGGATTATTTGGCCATACTTGTTTGCCAGATAGAGCTTTTCTTCTGTGAACAGCTTCACCTATATGATTTCAACAAAAGCTCCAAGGGTATTCTGCTTATATGAAGATCTAGAAATCTGACCCATTCCATGTCAAACATGTTATGCCCCCAGAAAATAATTTTTTTTATAAATATAAATGATCTCTTATTGGAACTTCTCCACTTGCTACAAGAATAGGGGTATCACTGTGCTGCTACAAAAATACATATAGAAATAATACTGGTTATATACAGCTTTCAACTACCTGCCATCTTTTTGCAAGTTCTTCCTAAAACAGATTATATTGTTACAATATAAACTCCCATGCCTTCAATGATACAATTAAATCTGGACCAATTACTGTAGATAGTTACCATAGTTCTTCACTACATTTTGCTTAAATATCCCCAATCATTCTTACATTTTAATGCATTAAAATATGTAATTATGTTTAGCATTTGTCCATTTATTATGCACAGTCACTGGAAATCAAGTTCACTTTGAATCTGTTTTCTAATTGATACTTAGAAACACTGTCAGACAAAATAAGTGCCGGAGCTATATTAACGCACAGAGAAATACACTAACATAAACCTCTGTTACCCTTTTTAACGGTGAGAAAAACATTAAGACATTCCTTCGTGAAAATATTAATAATTTTCCTCTTAACTTTAAAGTAACCTACAAGCTATGGAAAGATCAAATATGATTAATATTTTAGAAAGAGAAATATTGATGAAAGAAAAATCCAGGGAAAAAGAACCTCGGGTATATACCGTGCAAAAAAATGAACTGAAAGGGCTGACTTGTCTCCATAGCCATCAGTATTCTTCATGGGAATAGAGCTCAACAAGAGAAGCCATCTTTTAATATACTCTGCATTTGTAGTGTTATTTATAATGTGAGCTGAGCAGAGTCAGAAGCTGACAGCACTGCAATAGGAAATATGGTCATTCAAGAGAAGAAGTAATCAGCTTTCTGGGACTTCCCCACAGCCTGGGGCTCCAGAGGATGTTTGTTCCACCAGAGGCTGTACTTGCAATCTGTGACAAATCACTGCCCCCACTTATGTCTCTGTTCACACCTAAAAAAATGCAATAAAACCTCAGCACAATAGGGAAGGGTTGGTATAAGAACAACCACAGAAATAATTCAGACACTGCAGTAATGGAAGCCCTTGTAAAGTTTTGGATAGATTCACAGCACAGACACAGCCGGAACAATGCATTATTTGCCATCTTTTCTTAAAAAAAAAAAAAAAAAAAAAAGAAAAAACCACAAAAAACAATACCTCCAAGGATAAGGAGAGCAAAACACTAATCCCCACCCAATGTCATGAGGAATTGTCAGATCTGTCTGACCAGCAAGCACTGAGCTATCAAACTACAGCCAGCAATGTTTGGGTAACAATATTTAGCATTTAGATAATGATGGTAATTTGTCAGATGCCTTGAAAATGACATTGCCACCCTTTCTAGATGAGGAAACCGAGGTAGACTTCAGCACTAGTGCAGAGTTACTAAAAAAAAGTTAATTCCAACCAAACACCAAGTTTTGTGCCCTGGCTGCACCTTCAAATAGTTGTTTTCCATTTCCAGTCCATTTCACTGCCTGTATATTTTCTCTGCATCTTCTCACTCCCCATAGTGAGCATAAATATAAGCACACTGCAAAGCTTGCTGAGCAGGATCTGATAGTGTAAAATTAAAAAAAAAAAAAAAAGAAACATACCAGATTCTGTTCCATCAGAACACGCTTTCATAAAATCCACAAACAGCAAGATAAACAGAATATTATGAGAAAATAAAATGTTATGTTAAAAGCAAAAAATATTAAGGATAAAGAAAGAGGGCAGTAAAATGAAACAAATGTAAAACAAAAAACATCTGTAACTATTCTTGTGTCACCTTGTTCAGAATAACTCAAGTAAAATGGTAACAAACACTTCTGTTAACATTGATTACTGTACTTTCGGGCTGCTGTTTAATACTGACAAGATATGGGGAGGACAGAACAACTATCAATGTCTGACAGCAAACAGATTCAGTGCTTAACGAGAGGACCAGTATGACACGATTCAGCTTAGTTAGCAATACTTTTCAGAACTGTTCATGTCCACACAATTTTTAGAGCAGGGGGACACTTCCCTGAGGCGAACTGGAATCCAAAAATGTGTACACAAAAATGTCCTGTGTTTTGTGAAACAAAAATCTCTTCTTCAGACCTCTGCATCATCTTTCACTGAGCTGAAGAGCTGTTGCCATGAGACAAACGCTGCCAACTTTTTTTTCATGTATTTGAAAGCCCAAGTTCAACAATGATCAATTTTTGATGGCGACTTTACAAAGACTACATGATATGCAAGTGCAATAGCATACAAATTACAGAACAATATTTACTCAAGAGTGAGAAGTATGAAGTCCCATACTCATTAAAGTGCCTCACTGTGCACAGTTGCTTAATTGATGCTCTACAACACCTGCATGATGTAATTCTCAAAAGGAGCTGTCCTACTGCGTATAGTAATAACCCCCAAATCCCTTAGCATTATTTTTATTTTATTATTTTTTCATTCTTTACCTAGACAAGACTAAGAAGGCCTTCTCTCATCAACTGTCAGAATTTATTTTTCTTTTCTGTCAGCAGCTCTGCAATGATTGTTGCAATTCAAGGCTGAAATTCATGTCCTCGCATTTTGCTTCCCCTTCTTATAGCAAGGGATGAAGCACTCCTTTCTTCCACATGCACTTCAGCACCCCAGAAATATCTGCATTTGATTCCACTCAGAAAAATCCTCCCTAATTGGTAAACCATTATGTGATTCTTAAGAGCAGAAGGTGTTTAAGAAATTCAAGGTGGAGGGATGATGAGGGAACACTTGCAGCCCCCCTGGATATGGTAAGGGAAAAAACTGGCACTAAGACCCCAGACACTGCACACCAACATATTGTGCACCTACAAATGCGTAAGAAACTACAAGTTAAATTAATGCATCTCATCACATACGCTGCTGTCACTCTTGTTAACAAATGAAAAATAACCCAGGACCTTATCACAGGCACTGACATGTCCAGTATCACTGGAACCTTACCAGCTGATACCCAGGGCACTGCACTGCCCCATCCCCTCACATACCCAATACATTCACAGACCTGGAAGAGGACACAGAAGCACTGAACTCATCTTCTCTACTAATATCAAATGCAAGGGAGATGACTCAGGCAAGACCTTTATTCAAATTTGTTCATTTGACACTTGAAACTAGAGCCAAAGCCAACACACTGCTTTTTTTTTTTTTTATAAAGTATCACAGATAAATGGATCCACAAAGGAGCTTGCTGAGTCTAAGAGGAAAATACAAAAAACATGTTGAGGTAGCACTACCCAGTGTTCACAGTGATTGTGTTACAGACAAGAAAGCCTTAAACCTGTTGTTGATTTCTTCCCTCAGATTTTCATGGGATATCTGCAGACTCATCCCCGTAAAACAGTGAAATCCTGGCCCTGCCCTTTTAGAAAAGGCCAAAGACATCATAACTTAATCATTACCTTCACAGAGCACTCTCCAATTCCCACCAAAAGAGTACAACAGCAATGCTGATTTGACTGCAGAGTCTCATTAATCCCCATTCCAAAACTGCTGAAAGCAGCAATGTTACCTGGAGGGAGTTGAAACCTGATGAATCAGCATTGTATCTTCAACTCCGGATTGCTGGGACATGAAGCAGGATCTCTTCAGTTTTCTAAAATTTTGTCATGCGATGAGCAGAAGTTCAAGTCCTAAAGGCAGAAAACAAAAATTAACAGAGACTAAATAGAAACACAGTCTACATTGAAGTTGCATCACCCACCCTTGAGAAGAACCTTTTATCTCCATCTCTATTGAGGCAATCAAAACTTATTTCAAGAAGCTCTCCTGGGTGGCAAACCCCAGGCACCTACAAACTCTGCAGAATCTGTGTGAAGACTTAGAGACTTGGTGAAACAGAACATTCCCATATAAACCCACACAGTATGCCTATACGGTAGTACATAGGTACATAAACCCAACAACAGTCCAGTTTTTAAAACAAATAGCAGAGTCAGATCAGTGTTGTATCCTCATGTAAAATCCCTCGAGCCAGCATATTTGAAGTTCAGACAGGCACTGTAAGCAGAGTTACACTTATTAATTTCTTTAATAGCAATTTTTCTTCTCGCTTGTATATTCCAATTTGTTTCTTAATTCCACCAAACCAAAGTTTGTCCCTTTCCACAATTTTGCATACCGTTCTAAAGTACAAGATGAACATGTTCACAAAAAGCTCATTATTACCTTGTGCTTTGGAGTATTATGCAAGTTAAAATTGGCTACAGATTTTTCTTAAAACTGAGTGGGGTTTTTTTTATCCACCTGTGCCCTCATTTGCTAAGGAACTAGTGTTAATAAAGAGATACCAGTTCTTTTCTCCTCTACTACTCAAAGCATTTATATTTTTATACACACACAAAAAGTGCCATACATGTGGCAGTCACTGATTACTCTGTAACAGTTAGAGGTTCATATATCACAACTCTGGCATACAGATGTTACTATCTTCATCTCATGTTTTCAGAGCCCTGAGGATTTTCATTTTTCAGGTTGATACCATAATTTCTCATGTTGTCAGTTCCAAACGTGTATTGACAAGACTGTCAAGAAGTTCCCTTTTGTGAATTTATTTTCTTTCCTTCAGTTAACTCTAAGCTTTTCAAATTATGATAAAGATGATTTATCCTTTAAGGTATAAATAAGTTCAATGAAGACAATGCATTTCAATTTGTTTCTGTTATAGTACAATTAGCTACTCCTTTCCAACGCGGCTTTATTTTTAAAATGGTCCACTGGCATTCAACTAATATCCATCTTTTTGATTCAGAACTTGGGAAGATGAGAACTTGATGGATAATTTTATTAGATAACTTTCTAAGCAGTTCCATGCTATAGCAAAATTGTAATTATATGTTATAAATACTGTCTTAGCACTCTTAGTTTACTACTCCCTATCATAGATATCACCGTAATGATAAATACTATGGGTGAATATCTATAGAAAATAATATGCACTCCTCCCTCCTTTCAACAGCCAACAAACAGAAATTGATGGGATATTTCCCCAAAACAACTCTTTAGACTAAGAATCACTGCACTGTATAACCGGAGTCCAAATATCAGATTTACCAGAACTGAAAAACATATGGCAGGAGGATGTTCAGGTAGCAGAAGGAAGGGCTAGTGAAAAATGCTCAACTGAGAAGCAGGCAGGCTAGCCCTCAAGAATAACAGCCATAATTCAATAACCAAATAGGTTTTTAGTTGAAACCAAACTGGTCACAACAACCACAAAACAGTTGTAATTTATTGATAATGTCTAATCAAGTCAATTATTTAGCAGTATTAAGAATTTCACTTGAGATGAGGCTTTGCATGTAATCAAATCTCATTTTCCTTTCATTTATCTACAAAGGGGCAGGGCAGAGTTTGCTCAGACAGAAAGCAATTTCCGTGGATGAGGTTTATTCTCAGGCTGAGAAAAGCTACTGAACGAAGTGTCTCTTGAAATTTCATTTTTATTTTCAGTGACCACATGAAAAAATTCCAGCTCTCGAGAATATTTACCACTTCCTGGTGACTCCAATGGTCACCATCATTCTCCGTTAAAAGGAAAATCCAGAGTTACTGTAGATCATTTCTGACCATTTAACAACCAGCCACTGTAGGCTTGTACACATATGCAAGGCAGATTCTACCACAGATGGCTATGTTTGTAATAAACAGCTGTTGATATTTATGGAGACAATTCCAATCTCTCATACCCCCACGGTGACAATGATTTGTTAGTTTTTTTCTTTTTGGAATAAATGTCCATTGACAACTTCTTGTGAGTTCATTTAGACTAGGTGCATTAAATTCAATGGAAATCATTCTCTTCACACACTGTCCCAGCCCAAGACTGAAGTGTCATCTCTTGAACACACCTGAAGGCTTTCTTTTTCAGCTTGAAAAATGTGTTTCATGCTAGTGTTACCTGAAAAAGGACTTCTGGTTGACTGTATTGCTGTTAATAACAAGAACTAAAATCGCTAGAGCTCTCCAAAATCTAGCAAGTGTGCATTTTGATCAAAAGATGTTGAACACATTGCTTAAAACCAAAAATAATTTCCTCAAGCAACAAAACGCCCAAACACACATCGTAAAGGCCTCCATCATCGTGTGCCAGCTGTGGCATACAGGGGAGCATGTTGTGAACGGCATTAAGGTAAAGTAGCAGCAGTTGATCCCTTTATGGAAGGGAAGAAGGTGCAGGCTGGGCAGTTTGTTAGGATCAACATCTGCCTGAATCTGTTGCTTTTGATTAAAAATCCCTGTAGCCTAAGCTAACCCCAATATGTCTTTAAAAAGTAAGTTAAAAGGTTCCTTTAAAGTTACAGCTGTTGCTGTTTAAATCTCTCCTTTCTTGATGACATTATGCATATTTATGAGAAGGATTTCCATGCTCTCAGTGTAGAGGAAGGACCTGATGTTTCAATTAAGGCTTTTAAATCTTGTGTCTCCAGAAAAGTTCAAATCTCTGCCACTAATACCTTTTTCTTTACATACTCTGAAAGCATGATCAGTCTGACCTTCAATCTTCTTTGCTTCCTGCACTTATCTCCTTTTTCTCCTTGTGATTCTGTACATATTCCCTTTCAGAACAGTTCAAGTCCTCAGTTTCTCCCAGAGATTTGATGCCCATAGCTTTTTCAGTGTTAAGGTTTGAGCCTCATCAGATGCAACCTTGATTCCCCCGCAAAAAAAAAAAAAAAAAAAAAAAAAAAACACGAAAACAAAAAAAAACCAAACACCAAACCTGGAGGATCAAGAATAGCATTTCTCTATTTATTTCAAGGTAAACATTCATTCAGTTTTGTTTGGTTTTAAAGAGTGTGTCATATAATTTCTCTGAGAAGCAGAGTCTATCAATTAGCTTTGTATTACTGAACTACAATCACTCTTCCATTGTAGGAACAACTACAACCATCACTAGAGCACTAAAGCACCTAGGGAGTCAATGGGGGTGTGGAGAGAATCACCCTAGAAGATTATTTATATTCCCTCTTAAACACACAAACACACTGTGGGACACATTTTTCACTTGTTTTTCTAAAGGAGGGTTTAAGTTCTCAACCATTAAGCAATAGCTAATTGTGTTGCCTTAATTCAGCAGCTACCCAGTTCCTGTCACAAGCTTGTTTTAATGAATGCTAAAAATGAGTGATTTAATCCAGCTCATCTTGATATTTCAGTAAATAAGGAAGAAAACCAAACATTGCAGATTCTACATTCCTGC
>NW_010117815.1:189709-206143 GCF_000699245.1 Pterocles gutturalis
CCAAGCAGACGAGCTGAGTACAGATGGCACATTTAGACATTTAACCTGAAGGGTAACTTGCAAATTGTAGAAATATTTTTATTATAGGAAAGATAATAGGAACATCATGTCCTACCAAATCAATTCTAATGATGTTTACATTTGCAAAAATTGATGATTAAGTATTAATACCTGAACAACAAATGTTATAAATAAGGTATGAGGACTGGATATTCATCTTCACATTCTGAATGCAATGTCTCTTGTGACTTGAAGGATCTGATGCATGCCGTAACTTCAATGTATTTTTTTATTAGTACAATAAGTCTGTCCAACTGTATGATATACTGAAGTTATGCTTGAGATACCAGTAAGTACACAGCGTAACACCTAATAACACAATTAATACTGAAGCCAAGGTTTCTTGGTCACTGAAGGATTCAGTAAATACAGCTGTAAAGTGAACCAAAAGCTATTGTAGCAAAACTGACACCTTAAAAGCATATTTTTGAAAGCACTAAGTACTGCTACAAATGATTACTGGAAAAAAACCAGTCTGCAAGGATCTCATTCTTCTCTTCAAAGGGGAAATGATGAAAATGAAGAGCTTAGGGTGTCCATGCACTCTTTTAGAATCACTCTTAAAGAAGTAAAATAACTGCGTGTCCTAAGAGATAAGCCAGCAGATGACCCATAAGTATCATGACCAATGCACTGCCAGGTAAAACACCATATTTATCCCACCTATCCTCTCTTTCAAAACAGAACAATGTGGCACTTTCCAGAAAAAAAATGCCCATGCTAGAGAAACCTAGAATACCTCTTCTACCTCAAAGCACTAAGCACAGGCTGTCATGACCTGTCCACTTTTCAGTCTCCAGTTTCAATCCTCCACTTACATGGCATTAAAACATTTAATGTGTAGTATCTATACATATGCATTTCCTTAACTTTAAGGTAATTAAAAATAATCTAAAATATAATGAATCATTGCTCATGCAGAGCTCAAGGTGCCATACCAGTGGGAAGCATAAATCACCATTCTGATATCAAGGGTATGTGCACTAGATATAGCAGCTTTGTTTCATTTCAGATTTTAAAATAATTGAAAGATTTTTCCAGCTTTCCCTGAAGTAGTAGCTGCTTCAGCAATTATGAACAGTAAAAACACTGCTTCCTTCTAAATCTTCATAAACATGGACTGGATCCCAATTTTACTGAAGTCCTCCTTCAGCTAAATGGAAAAAAGTGTAAAACATACATTTTGGTCAAACGTGTTTACAGTGCATAATGACAGATCTGTATTTCAAGGACCATGGCAAACTCATGTTTACAGAAGATTTAGCCAGTTGCTTGTAACACTGGAGGCATGACAGCTATGGTTAGTTTACCAAGATCCCACCTGATTGATCAAAAGGCTGCTCCCAAACCCCGGTGTTTATGCTGATCCACTGTCACCACAAAAAGGCTTTAAAAAAGTGTCACAGACCCTGGGTATGGTCAGGCTTAGGTTACAAGACAACTGAATGTGCATTTTCATTTGCCCAAATTCCAGATGAGTATCATTCATTCCTAATTTCTGCAAACAGGAGAATTGGGTGGCTGCTGAACTATGAGCATTGATGATGGACAGTGAAGAGACAGACAGATATTCTCCAGAAGCCTACTTCTCATCTTCCCTCAGAGTATCGACTGTGGCCTAAATCACTAAACTAACAAAAAAAAATATTTATTCATAGCATAGCAAAGACCTTGGAATAAGATAATTAAGTATTTGTGAGCTGAAGGACTGGACTTCCAGGCACATATTACTTCCAAGTCAATGTTCAGCTTGTCATCTAATTCAGCATTCAGAGGGGCAGTATCACTTCTTACTGCATTCAGCGGGGATAGCTTTTCAAGTTTAGTATCCAAATTCACTGCTCAGGTTAAAGCCATGGCAAAAAAAAAAATCCCAAAGCCAATAACAGACAGTAAGTCATATCTTCACCACAGCTGACAGCTTGTTTTCAGGTTGGTGGTGTTTTCATTTGTTGTTTACTCTGTTATGAAAAAAAGTCATATAAGTTTGAATGAATCTACTTTGTATTTGTGACAGGGGAAACCTTTTATTTTTCCCTTTCAACTAAAAAGAAGACCAGCAGGATTGTGAGGTAAGAGAAAAGCTGGGGAATTCCTGTAGAGCAAGAAGCAAGTTCACAAATGCAGCCTTGTTCATTGTTCCCTCCCTGTAGGTAGGTGATGGTGGTGGTGTTTGTGATTATACATCTGTCGGCAGCAGCACAAAACATATAATTATATTTCTGACACATTTATTTCCATACTCTCCGCTTCCCTTGAGTGCTAGATATAATCACCCTGCTGGACTCCAACCTGCTATAAATCACTTGCCCAGCATGGTTTATCACTTCACTTACATTAGTCAGGAAACCCCCAGTAAGGCTGGAAGTGCCAAGCCACTCCCCCAGCAGTTATTTGATGTCCCCCTGCACCTGGAGGACATTAAACCATCAAACATCCTGCTGCAGACGCACGGCTACCCAGAGCTTCCTTAGGGCTCACCCACTCTCAGATTAGAGCTGGGCACCTTTACTCTCCCCAGCATAAAACATCAGATTTCTTTCATGAGCACAATTTTTTTTTTTTTTTTTGAAAGGGCTTGGAGCCTATACAATACCAAGAACTTGTAGTTCTCATTTCTTTGAATTAAAATAGGGGAGGTCACTCCCTCAAAGCTTCCATTGAAGATAAAATCTTCACTTTGTTGTAACTAAAGTGTAAATGTTTATCAGTTACTTAAAGCAGAATGTAAGGGGATCTACTGTGTATACTGTAAGTTTAAATATTTTTCCTACTGCAGTCAAAACAGAATATTATTTGGTGACAGCTTTAACAATTCTGGATTTTGTAAGAAACAATGGTAACCATAATTACATTCAGTATGGCAGGGGCCTATAAAAACCTCTTTTGTCAAAAACATCAAGCTATGCCCTTGTATTAACATGCCCAGAGCATCTGTCATCCCTCTGTTCCTAGCGTCATGGTATTTGACCACATTGACGGATAAAGAACAAACGAGTCACTGAGCAAACATTCTCAGAAATTTAAATTTCACATGGGACATCCCTTTACCTCATGCTGATTTTATAGAACTCATATTGGCCGGCGAGATCCAACCTAAGACATCTAAGTAGAAAATACACATATCTAGTATTCAAAAAGTAGTAATTTCAGGAGATACACTGTGATTCACACTGTGCAATATTACTTCATTAGCTACTTCAGAAGAGAATTCTTCCCAGTGAGAAACAGCTACTTAAACAAGAATGGAAAACGTCTGGTCCCTAAAGAAAAAGGCAAACAGGTCTTAATTTTGACAGACACATCTAGACACTACCACAATAAATTTTACTTTTAAACCCCACTTCGTTTCAACACTGTAATCCTGTTTCACTTGACACTCATAGAACGTGTCATACAGGCTTCTCAAACACCAAAATAGTGGTGAAGTAAGTCTCAGCACTCTGCAACATTCTTAAGAGATCTTCCTTACTAAGAGGGGATTTGATATTGCTTTAGCACCTGCAAAACGTACATGAATATATCAACACATTTTATTAGCTGGAGAGAAAGCCCCATGCGGTAACTACAGCAAGTTTTCTCTGGTTTGCTGCAAAGCAACAATGGCTTAGAACATATTAACGTGACATTCAGCTGTTCCAAAAAGCTAATAAAGTACCTTTTGTACTAACTTTTGCACCATCTTTGGTTATACACAATTATTTATACAAATGTAGAATCACAGAATAGAAGAATGAAAACATAGGTGTCTGAAAATCTACATAAAGTTTCTTTCAGCAGTACAAAACCAGCCTTCAGGCAGTGTGTGATACCAGAGCCCATGGTGTACCTGGAATGAACAGAGAACACCACGCACTGCAACCCAACAGCCCACGGAGATCACCCCGCCGAGGTGGGTGCGTACTGTACCTACACCTCTCTCAATGGTGCCACATTAGACTCTCCATACAGAAACAAATGATGTCTCAAACTAAGTAAATGTATAGATTTTCTATGACATTTTTCTGTTTTTAAATATGCAGCATGATAATTTTCTAGAAAATAAATCTTGCAAACCAATAAGCGTTATGGTTTGCTAGGATTGTTGATAGCCATCTGGCTTCAAAACTATTGCACTGGTAGAGAAAATTGATTGCCAAACTATTGTCTGTAATCATCATTTAAGGAACATATGCTTATACAATTCCAGGCTCAATTTCTGTTCATCCTAAACAGCCAGAGGTTACATTTAGCACATACAGGAAAAAAAGAGACATGAGCTGCAAGAAAAACCCACAAACACCACATGGATTTGATAGCACTGCAGCAATGTATCCAAATGAACTACTGCACTGCTCTGATCCGAACACAGAGCTGCATTCATACTTGATAAGGTATCTGCAACATTTCTGAATCAACGTGCTTGGTGTGTTTTATGAGCAAAACCAGGTACAAGAAGACAATAAACTTACATAAATCTGCACTATTTTAATAAGGCAATTAATTTATAAAGCAGTTCATACAACAAAGGAAGTAAAGTTATACTTATGTAGAGGGGAATTTAGATGTCTGGGAATAATTCAAAGTCTACCTTTCTATTGTATGCAATAAGAACTTCCAGAGGTGGTGTTTTACAAAGAACACGCAGATTAGATTTCAAGTCAATATATGTAAGCATTAATTTTGTAAGCAAAGAAACTTCGAGGAAGAAGGAGCTGATCACGCTCCAGTCTCAGTCATCAGGGTATCCTTTCAGAGCTCTTCATAGCTCTATGCATAGAGCACCTTTGGCTTCTTTTTTTCCTTCTCCCTTTTTATCACTCAAATCTTTTCACTCTGCTCCTGTATGCAAGTGTCACTGTAGCTACAGCAGAGACCCGTCCCATTTCAGCTCCTCTGGTTTGAAGGCAATGATTTTAGAAACACCTTCAACTGCAGAAGCCAACACTGAAGTCAGAAGCAGCTTTTAACTTTGATCACAGCCTTTTTCCACTTACACCCTCCCTAAAATGTTCAGTCTTGCCCCAGACCCTTGTAACTGAAGAAGCCTTTGTGAGATAAATCTGGAAACCAAATTAAAATACATCCATCAGAAATATGTATTTCGTTTTAAGATGGCTCCGTAAGTAAATTCCTCTGCTAGCACAAGGGATGGGTCAAAATGAGCACAGAAGCAAACAGCAGAAGTGCCACCTTCAGCACCGTAAGGCATTAGTGAAACTACAGCTCTAGTAATTTGACAGAAACAGTACATACTCTTGTTTGCTCAATTATGATGGCTCTGTGATGGGACTGAATGGAGCAGAGTACTCATTTTGGACTGCTGCTGAACATTTAGTTCTTCCTCAGGTAGTCAGACTGAAGTAACAGCAGAGTCTGCATGGACATAGACAAAATAAGGAAGGCTGAGCAATGTGACCTAAATAAAATATAAAACGCTTAAGACCTGCAAGGAATCACCAATGATAGGATCTTTCAGATCAACAAATGTTAGGAAAAGGCAACTATCATAGATCACTTCATCTTTTCAACACGGGCCCCATATTCATCCTGTCTTACTCCTTCTTTTGTCTCTTTCTCTCTCTAAACCTGTATCCCCCACCCTTGGATGATCAACAAGGCAAGGTCATGTCTCCATTTCCTCAGGACCCATATCCCCCACCCTTGGATGATCAACAAGGCAAGGTCATGTCTCCATTTCCTCAGGACCCATATCCCCCACCCTTGGATGATCAACAAGGCAAGGTCATGTCTCCATTTCCTCAGGCTCCCGATGCCCTATCTTTACTTCATAATCTTCCTTGGAAAATCACATCCCAGGACTGCCTGGGTGTTGCAGAACATCCAGCCAGTTAATCCACTTGCTCACAACCTTCCTGTGCACAGTGCAGATCATCTGAAACACAGTGATCAAGGCTTGATAAATTTCCATTTATCAAAATCTTTAGCACTATGTTTATTACATTACATTGTTACAGAAAACAATTTGTTTACTATTTGCTTTAAAATAATCCATGTGGTTATTGCTAGTGTTCAAGCATTATTTTTAAGCTTCCTAGTTCTTTTTAGATTTTACATTAAATTAGAATCAAGATTTAAGCACCCTATAAAAGAACCTGTCCTCCACAGGGAATTAACAAATCATGGACAAGAATTGTAATGTAGAGGATAAAAAAATTACCCTCTTACCATATAAATTGGATTAGATAATTACAAATTCATCATGCAGTCAGAGACACATCTTAGAATTTTAAAAGACTGAGATTCTTCAAAGTCAACAGAAAAACAAGAGAGAATGGAAACACGTCATTAGTTCCTTTGTGTAATTCTCACCTGACGTCTCTATGTTGGTTTTCCCTTCAGCACTGAAAGTATCTTAGTTACTTTGCCAATACAGCCTCTAGTTTCAAGTCTAGTCTCATCTAAATCCACCTGTCATTGCTTTTGCCTCAATGACTACACATTGTTTGAAATTATCTTATACATGGCTCCATATTCAGTGATAAATCAGCAGAGGAGACAACGATCCTTGAAAAAATCCCATGTAAATGCAAAAATGTACACAATGTACAAAAAGGTTTTTTTTTAATTTGATTTCTCCCTTGATTGTACAACAGCACTTTTTTCCTCCTAAGTTTTTTGATCTCTTCACAAATTAAAAAAAACCACACCCTCCAAAAACCCACACCCAGATAAAGCAGTTAAAGTTATCTTGATGAAGGATTTTGCTGAGTGTTGTGTTAGGCAAAGCTACGAGTGAAAGAGCTCAGGCAGAACTCAGGTCCTACTGTCAACTTATCCGTAACACCTTGCAACGCTGGTATGCAACACCCCACCTCTGACAGTATTTTGTTTGCTCCTCAAACTGAACTGTTTCTCTTCTCATTCAAAAGTCTCATCAAAATATGACAGAGGATCTCTGTCCACATCGTTTTTATCCCTGAGCACCATTTTGAGTGTGTATAAAGAAACCAATGTCTGAAATTATACCCCCAAAATACACTGAAAAAGAATAGGGTTAATATGCAATGATTTGCAGAAGAACCAAAGTTAAACATTTATTTAGTTTTACAATGAGATCTTCATTATTTTAATCCTGTTCATAAAGTGTTTCTTAATTTAACGTATATTTCACTTCACTAGATACTTTTTTTATTTAAAAAATCCCAGCTCATGACAGAACTTCGAGGGCACAGGGTGCTTTACCCTTCTCTTGCTGCCCATCACACTCAACCTGTGAAGTACATCTTGGAGACTCAATGTGTGTCATCGCAGAAATGGTATACACACTAGAGAACTTGAATAAATGCATTTTTCATTCAAGAGGGCTTCTTAATTCAGTGGGAGTTAGGTCAGACTATAACTGAAAAGCATGGGAATTGGTTCATGAAATACAGATTGAACTAACCAACACACAACCACAAAGTTAACTGCTGGAGAACTCTAAATCTCATAAAATTTTCCTTTGCTGAAGAGTTGGTATTATTTATGCATTCAAGTCATCTAGAAAACTAAAGAGCATAAATTATTCCACCACACACTGGCAGTAAATTTATACTTACTCAATGGCTTCAGATCTGATTGTTTCAGGTGGCAGAATAGGAAAAACTTTGATGTTTGACTAAATCTTAAAATTTTGCCATCTGTTCACAAGCAATTTGCCAACAGAAAGATGCCAAAATTCATGTAACGATTGTCAGGAGCTGCTCACTCTATTATTGATTGTGCATGACCATAGACAAAAACAGCTCATGACCTGCCTGGATTACAACTGACAAATAACCAGACTCACACATGGAATTTGAAGAGGAATTCAAGTGGATAAAGTAAATACATAGCAACAAGAATGCCAGCGCTCCCACACACTCAAATAAATAAGCAAAGGTTTTATTCTTGCAGTAGAGCGAACTGAGAATCCAGCTCTTCACAAAATAAGGAAATACATTAGTAATGTTACTGACTTCAGAGAGACTGCTTCTATGAATAAGGAGCCAGAGCCATGAATAAAACCTGAACAATTGGAACCACGGAGCAAAATCTACTTGCCAGGTGCCTCCACTGAGCTGAATATGACTACCCAGCTTGGCTTCATTTTTGTGATATAAGATTTCCTTTCATTCAGAAATTCAAGTGACTCTCATTCATGCTGGTTCTGCCAGGTCTATCCAACAGAAAAACACCGAATAGATAACAGCACACCAGACAACCCACTGTAGTATACACAAAGGTATCTTCAGGAGGAAAAAAAAAAAATACAAAGGGGAATGCAGTCCACCTGTTGACAGTTTTCCTCATCTCTAATATTCGAAGTGTCAAGACAAAATAAAAACATTTCCCAGTGTAAACATGTTTCAATTAAAGTGGTTTGTGCACTTTGTTGTGAAGGAATTAGAATCCTAAGAAACCACCCAAATACAAGAAAGGGACTTGGCTGTTTCCAGGTCCATCACAACAGATATTCCATTTTTAGTTTTTGCCAGCTGGCTTAAACACTACATAATCTTCTAAACTGTTAGAGCATTTCTAATGGTTCAACATTCTTAAAACCAAATGACACTAATTATAATAGGGACTTAAATTATAATTTTGCTGTAGAACAAAATGTTACCAAAAACCGGATACAGAAAGACACTTCAGATTTCTAGGCTCAGGAAGAAAATCTCACTCATTTTAACTAAAGTTTTGGTCAGCAAGAAACACGAAAAACAGAGTTTCAAATATTAACCTTTCTCTATTCATAAGGCTTACAAAATTAATAATATTTATTCATTGAATAAATCTGAGCCTTTCCCCCCATCAAAAAGGACAAATTTAATTACTTCTTCAGAAATTGAAAGAGGAAGATCGAAAAATAATGAATACATGTGGTAATTGCCTCCCAAGTTCTAGCCAGATGACTTATTTCAAAGTTGTTTGGAGCACCCTTAATTGCAACTAATGCTCTCCAAAAAGAGAGGTGAATTAAAATGGACATTTGTTCATTCAGATGAAGACAACTCCACTCTTTAACATTCTAGTCAGTTTTACAGCTGTGAATAAAAATGTAGACAGGGCAGAGGACAAGTACAGCAAGACGGAAATGAAAGTTTGGATTTTAATGTAAAATAGACTGCCAGCCTAGTAAAGACTGCATTAACATCATCAATAACAACAAAAAAAAACACCTATCTCAAAAAGCACATTTTGGATATGCAAATTTCAGAAAAAGAAAAATCTTGACAAAGATACAGTACTCCTTTAGGCGTTATTTTAAAACCTTCCTCATAGTCTTGTCTACACACAGTGGCCACCACGACTTCAAATGTGTTAGGTATCAAAAGCATTAGTCATTCCAAGTACTTGATTAATTTTATATATTATTATTTGAATATTGCAATGGCTGCAGAGAAAGTGAACTATTCACATTCCACCTCCAGTTGGTTTACAGACAGAACCAACTCTTTTCCTGCAGCAGTAGTAGCAACTACAGGAAACAAAGTGGAAAAAAAAAACCAAAGCAAAACAAACCCACAAAAACAAAAAACCCACACACACAAAAAACCCCAAAACACCACGAGAGAGCAGCTACATCACAACCTATTTTACCCTAAAATCCAAATTTTGGAATGCAGAGATGAGGGCAGATATGGACTAAAAAAAAAAAAATCGTAAACGGCAAACCTTAATAACATTACCTCTTTACCAAGCACAACTGCTTGTTCCTATGGGTTGTTTAAGGCCCCAGAACACGTTTAAGACTTGTTCCTAGTTTTAAGTGCCCTTTAAATGACTGAACACACTCTTTAGGACTAGGATCTCATAAGCGGTTCTTCCTTCAATCAATCAGATCCTGGTGTATTTGATAGCTATTGAATAGCACATATAGTCATTCACCAAGTCTGAAGAAGATAAATAAATGTGCTGAGGTCAACAGGACGATAACACGAAAGACTATAGCATGTAGAAACAAGCAAACCCTTCAATACAAAAAGATATATTATTTTGTGGCAAGTTCAAGAAGAAAATAAAAATTAAAAAATAGTAGCAACCCTGGGAAATTCTAGAAAGCCTAAAATTTTCCCCCTGTGATATTCTTCATTAAATCCTGTCACTGCCACGTTAACAGACGATGTATGGGATGGTAAATCACATTGGAAACAGATTATAAAAGCTTTGTGCAGTTACTGAAACTGTGTATTTTGGAAGCATGTTGTTTTACTTCAAGGCATATTGCCAAAATAAAATTAGTAAATTTAAAGTTACATTGTAACTGCTTATGAAGAAAGAGAGCTCAAGATTCAGAGAACAAACAGTTTACAGAAAGCATATGGTGAGCACCTTTCCTCTTCCTTACTTACCTCTACAGAAACAATTCTGATTTGGGAGTTAAAAAAAAAAATGGGGAAAGACATAAGCACATAACTGCTTTTTCACTAGAGAGTGTTACTAGGTAGTGGCACATTGTGGGGGGTGAGGGGGAGTGTTTGTTTTGTTTGTCTTTGAGAGTTACATTCAAGTTCGAGAAGTCAACTTTCAGGAAATTGGGTCTTCCTCTGAATTCAGCACTGGAGCTGGAAATCACTGCATGTGCCTGTGTATATACACAAGAAGGTATGTGTGCTTGTATATATGTATGGAATTTTACTACAGAACCATTCAACATACTATTTGGCAGTACCAGGAAGACAAAAAAAAAGCCACTATGGCATTAGTCCACCTTCCCAGAAGTATTCATTGTACCCTTTTTTTTTTTTCTTTTTAGGTCTTTTTCCTCCACAGGCAGCTATTTACATACAGCTTTCAGTTTACTGGAAAATCTTAAAACAAACATATGCACAGCCTGCAAATTGAGAACATCCCTAGTGAAATGGAACAAGAATATGGTCTGGTTGTACAGCCTGTTTTTAGAGTAAATGACAAGGTCAGAATCATTTACCAAAACGGTCTGTTTAATCATCCTCTCAAAGCACTTAACATTTTGTTTAACTTAGAAAAGGGAAAAAAAAAAAAATAACCCAGGCAGAGAAAAAAAAATAAAAGTTGTGTATTGGCTTAGAAGAGCCCAACTGTGAACAGAATTGCCTGACTTCAATTCACTGAGCTGGACACAGAAACTAAAGAATTAAAAATTCTGTCCTTAAGAGTGGATGAAAGAAAACATGAAAGATACATTTACATCTTTATTTCAGAAGCATTTAAGAATACCTGTGTCCCGTTAGCCCAGTTGGTCCATCAGTAAGATACAGGTTTCTGGTGAGTCAGCCACCATGAGTTAGGTGATGCCACTTCCCGAGGATAACCTGAGCCTCATAAAACATCCTTTTGTTATTTTGGGTGCAAATTATTTAGAATTACATACTAACAACCTGATTCAAAGGATTATTAATCTGTTGCACAATGGCATAAAGCTTCTCAGAATGATCGATTACAGACAGTTAATTCTTCCAATGTTTCCAGATTGTCCAAGTTTCACAGTTTCCAGATGGTTCACCAAGAACACAGACATCACAGATCTACTTGGGCTTGTAGACAGACTAGGAGTAGAGGAAACAAAGCAGGGCAGTACAAGCAGAATTTGATAAAGCAAACCTAGATCTTTCAACAGTCACTGATACTATTACTACAATGTTTCAGAATTTCAAGCAAAAGCCAGAAGTCTGCAATCAGATCTTCTAACACAAAGTTAACTAAGTCAGTTTTGCATGCTGCTGCCATTTGTGTTGATAGTTGTTCACCAAGCAAAGATGATAACTTCTTAGGAAGGTACTTATTTATTTCCATCTTTTGCCCTTGTGAGAACAGATCAAACTGTGAAGACATAGATGGCTACAATGTGAAAATACAGCTTTCCTCTAACTGGTAGGTGGCTTTGATTCAGTTCTTATTATTTCTCCCCACAGCCAGAAAACGTAAACAGATATGTACCTAAGGGAAAGGCATTATGTCTAAAGTTACAGCCCATTCTAATTTTTTTCTAAAATCACAGAAGCCACCCATCGAACACACACAGGAGCCAATCCCTTAAAGGTTCTGCAAACCTCCACTGGTACACAGATGTCCAAAGACTCTAACCATCTGCGTGTCTGGGCTGAGAACAGACAGACTGAAGACTTCAGTGGCCTGGTGTCTCTGCCTACAGCACTTTCCTTTTTACAGAAGAGTTACAAGCCTGTGAGAACTGGTCTCTAATGAAAATGCCAGCGCAGCCCAGACTATAGCAGCGCTCAGATGTGCTACTTTAAAGAGGGAAATTACAATGTGCAAGAAAACGATACACTGGGGAACCAGTAAAGATGATTAGTGAAGCTTGGCATGAAGAGTAAGGCTGACACCCTTTCGGAGGAACCTACTCACCAGCAGATTTATTGTGACATTGTATCAATATTCAGGTGGCATTAATTACAGCCTTATCAGCCACAGTTTATTATAGTCATACCATGTTTCACCATGGTGACATCCTGCCCATGATATATCAGCGCTGCTGTGATGTCTGTCACACGCTACCTGTGACAGCAGTACCATTCAGACCTTCTCACAGCATATATAAACTGGCTAATTTTGTCATTAGTAAGTTAAAGTCCTCACCCAGCATCTTCGTGATTTGTACAAAATAAACTTGTATTGTAAGAGCGATTCTGACTGCAAAGTCATCAACAGAAGATTTAAGTTAATTACCACTGACTGGACGTGAAAAGCTGTCAGTCTTCATCCATTTTATTTTACAGGTGAATGACAGAGCAATAAATCTGGTTGCGGGTTACATTGAGAAAGACAAATAAAATGCAGATTACACTTTAAAAAGCACAAGATGTTAGCAAAATAATAATTCACTACTAATTAAACTGTATTGTTTATTTTAGTTACACAACATGACACAGAATATCCTTAATATTTATCCTTCTCTCTGTTGCCTTTGGAAACTGTGACCAGTGATACTGAACAAGAGCCTTCTCAAAACAAAAGATTTATCTTTAGAAACCATAGCAAGACAAAGAAAAAAAATGGATTTTTAAACAACAGATATCCCGCCTTGTATCTTTCTCTCCAGCTAACTTCAATATGGTCTCCTTTTAACTTACAAGAATGGAACAGACTCAATCATGCATGAGCAGCTTGGCTTGCTGTTGGGTATATTTTTCACTGCAGAGCTAATTTAGGTAATTGGCATCTGGATTTGCCTACTCCAAGACTGAGTATTCTTCTACCAAAGAATGAATAAATGTGTGTTCATTGCTAGCAGTTGGGAACCTCCCGAGGTCCTTGCTCTGAGCCATTTGGGATGGGCATCTGGGGAATGAAGTGCAACATGTTGGGAATGGGAACTTCCCAGTACAGCATTAGCTATTAATAAATGCCTTTCTTTCTAGATGTAGCTCTGGCACACACCTCGGTACCTCTGCAATACAGGTCAGTATTGTGACTCCTCCAGCATGAAGGGACAGGGAACACACACCCCCTGCTCCAAACCCCACCTCCACTTTTACCTGGAGACACACCAGTGTGTCTCGTGTGCCCAACACATCCACCCCGACTGTGAGCTGCCAGTGAGCAATTCAGAGATACAATAATTAGCATAATACTTCTCTCATAAATACCTAAGTGTATGCAGCCATTCTCTGTAAATGCATGCACAGATACCCTATATTTACGTGTTCATGTATGGCTGAATGATGTTAGCAAGGAATCCTAAGAAAACAAGTAGAACTTGGAGTTGTCTTTAGGGATGAATTTCTGATTATTTCTCATCACACCCCAGTCTAAGGGAGCAGTTCCTCAGGATTAAAACTCAAGTGTGAAATTCTCACCCCAAAGACAACCAGGAAATCTTTGCTACTGGCTTCAGTACAGGCATCATTTCACAATTGGTAAAGCAGGATATTCTTCTCTAAAATTTCCTTAACTCATTTTTTTGATTGTTTCTTTTTCTAGTTGTTTATACTTTTTCTGAGTGATTTGCTGATTTCACTCCCCACTGTTTGGATTATTCAGTGTATGGCTGTGTCAAGGAACCCACACATTTCTGTATCACATATTTTGAGATACATTGTGCTTAAAACCAAAAGGAGAGAAAATTCAAAACAATGAAATCAGAAATTGAAAGGCTGTCATATCATAAGAAGCAATGGAAAGCATCCATGCCATCCAGAACAAGATGCTGAATGCCTAAATAATGAGGAAACAAGGATACTGTCATAGATTTCCCGGATAATAAGAAAAGACAGTCTTCCAGAAGATGGCCCAAAAAAATATTCCATTCTTAAAAGAGGGAAAAACCAGCAAAACAACGTGTCAGCTATTCATGCTACCTATTTTTTCAGGAGAATGCATTCCATTGCTTTGGACAAAGTATTTTATAATGCATGTTCTTGATTTTAAAAATTCATCTTTCCTTAATCAAATTGTACATCTAATCAAACACTTCATTACTTTGAAGACTGTTACGTGAAAATTAGTCTACGTTACATACAATTAAATTTGGAAGGTCATAGACTAGAAAAGTTTAAAACCAAAATAAAAATTAAAAAAATCCACCACTTCTTTATTTACATCTTGCAGACAGACTGAAACAAACATTACATGAAGACAAAGGAGGAAATTGCTCCAAGGAACTCCACACAACTAAGATCACGAGAGACCGAAGCAGTGGGCAGGATTTGTCTGTTAAGCCTTTATTCAGGTAATTTTAACAATGCTGATTAACATTGCCTTTTTGACTATAAATATAGAGCTCTGAACAGCAGGACACAGCACCAATTCAAGAAATCCTTGTCAGTTGGATTTTGCCAGAATAAGTAATAAAGGACTCATTTCCTGGGAAACTGGTTTATGAAAAGCATAAAGCCTTTCATATTCTAAACAAATATTAAAATGAAACAGTAACTTAATAACTTGCTAATTATTGTCCTGAAGGTTTCTGTTTTGAAGCTTAGAAATCATAAACAAAAAACAGCAAAAATAATTAAACTGAGAAATATTGATGCAAATACATCATAGATTATTTTAAACAATAGAGAAACCATAAACAACAAAGCTTAGAGTGTGCTAGCCTATGTGTATGTACTTTTGAAAGCTAGATATGACATCCTGAGTGTTTCAGCAACAATAGCATAGCCTCCTTTAGGGTCTGATCTTGCGTTAATTGAAGTAAATAGCTAAGTCCCCATTGACTTCAATTGTGCAGCATCAGGGATTTAGAAACTAGACTGCTCTAACTCATTCATTGTAGATTTCTAGATGCACTATTCACCACAGACATTAAAGACAATGTAAAAGAGGAAAAAACATCAAACTAAAACTGTTCAGTGGTAACACATTTCCATGAAGAACTTAAAGAGCCCTATCTGTTTTCACAGCTGTAAACTGCTGGGGAAGCCCCAGTATTTTTTGTCCTTAGCATCTCAACTCAGCTGCAAAAGGATTTATTTTGGAACATGCTGCTGCAGAAGCGGCTAATTAAAAACAGAGTTCTGGCTAGGCATTTGCATACGGATTAGAAAAATGCAACCAGAACATGATGCAGAATAGATTTCTCCATATAATATACTGATGTACCCATGATGCAAAGAGATACGTGCATGTCTGTAATCCTGTAACATCCATGACTTCCAGCCTTTTACCAAAAAGGAACTTTCTTCCCTTTACACTAAACTTTCCCCCCCTCCCTGCCTTTTTTAACTTTCATCATATTACTGCTGTCCTTCATGCATACTTTTTCCCTTTTACATCTTCATTTTTGGGTCAGGTATATAAGATTGGACACTGTCCTGTTTGCAATATTTCATTAAAACCCTGTACAATAACAGCAATAAAGCCAGGCTAAGTGTTAACCTGCTGTGGCTGGGTGTTTAGACCAGTGTGCAGGGGTTAGCGTCAGTGCTGTCACTATCATCCTATTGAATAGCGAGTGGTTGTCAAATAGTTCTGAAAAACAAATCACAGCTTCCATCACATGTTAAGCTTAAAGAGAATGCAGCAGAGAAGTAAAAAAAAGTTTATGTTGTGACTTTCGATATATGTGATAATTGCAGTGATTGACAAGAGAGTCTGAGAAACAAGAAGGAAGCTATGGAAGTTTATAATACACTGACATTTACAGGCAAGGATGACTGTCACCGTCATCAGAACTTTAATAAATATGTTAACTTTCCAACTCTTGCGATAATGAGACCTCTTCTTCTTTCTAGTATTTTGTTATCAAACCTCCATTATCTGTCCTTCCCAGCCCAACGTACAATAAAGCATTCACAATGAGTCACCTTTTTAAATGCGATCAAAAATATCTGACATTTAAGACCTGACTCTAAGGTAGGCTGAGCACCAGAAATGCTTATTCAAGTAAAGGGAAACCTTAAAAGCTTTAGAGCTTCCATTCTGCCCCAGTCTTCACACGGGCACACATCCTGTGCCATATCAGCA
>NW_010117815.1:206174-213724 GCF_000699245.1 Pterocles gutturalis
GGAATTATGCATGTAATAAAGCCGAATTTTCTGCAGATCTAGGTTTGAATTTCCCCAAAGTTTGACTTATTTTTTGTTTTGGTCATCCCTCACTCACAATGAAAATCCAGGAATTAAATCAGAAGCTTACAGAATCCCTAAAGCAGTTACAGTTTTTCAAGAACAAAACAGCCAGAGCAGCACTCCAGAGGGCACATTTCCATTATAAACTGCTTTATGTACAGGAAGGATTAGCTTAACTCTTCTCTTTACCTTCACACAAAACTGAGCCCTCCAAAGTTTGGTAAATCTAACCAAACAGTTGTCAAAGACTGCAAGGTTATAAATGCAGAAAAAAAAAAAAAAAAAATCAAGTTTCATCTCATGGCCTCGTGCAAGACAAACTGTAAAGGACATGCAGTGACAGAACAGTCACAAGGAAGCTTTCAGTTTAACAGTAGGAGTATCTGATGGAGAAAGAATTTAAGTGTGTAAATGTGCCTTTTTAGAGCAAGATATGACTACATCGTGGTCTTAGTTCTTCAAAAGTGAAGGAAGAGGGAAACAACCTAGTGGGCACAATCTCTCATCACAGCTTGGCACCTTTGGCCAATTTAGTGCAGAATTGTAAAACAATACTACCCAAAGCAAGCTCCCACAACATACTGGCCACAGAGAAAAGAGGTAACTTGCATTTATCAGATAACCTCTAAAACCTTAGGAATATTTTAGCTTTAGAGATTATGCTACAAAAGAGGACATGTTTGACATTAGCCAAGATTAAGGAGACCACAACTTGCAAATCAAACGTGAAAATTTGCTTTCATTCAAGCTATGTCTGCTAATCACACAGCATAACTAAAAAACACAGCTGAAGCAGTAAGAAAACAGAAATTAGAGCCCTTTCATGCATCCTCTTTTTACACAAGGGTTAACAAAAGACCCTTCCCACCAGTTATTTCTTCCCGTATGTCAAAAACTACTGGGTCTGGGGCCCTGAGAGAATGAACGCTAAGGTATCTTATCACAATGAGACACTCAATAGGCCTTGAGCCATAGCCCTGAGCTCACTATCTGGATTTTCCCTTTGGTACAGAAAGACGACCATTTGGAAGTCATTCTTACTGAAAAATCCAGGGAAACAACTTTGGCAAAAGATTTTGTTTTCCAAAAAGGAGGAGAATACACATTTTAAAATGTACATAAGCAAACAGAAGGGGAAAGATGCAAAGTCTAGAAGGCAATATAGCAGTCCCCCATCCAAACCATCATCATTCCTCTACTTAATATAATAAAGATGTAAAATTTTAAACCAGAGCTTGACCAGAGCACACAGATAAGATATCAAGTTTGAAATTTCAGGTAGGGGCTAAGACTGCTGCTGCTTTGAGAATTGCTGTATTTGTACTTTTTTTTTTTTTAATGACAAATTCAACATCAAATCAGAGGGAAATTATTTTTTATTTCCACTTTGGTTTAAAACAACAAAATGAAAAACAGAAGCAGCACAGAGCTTGTGTTAAGAAAGAAAAAAAGTTTTGACAAACAGTGCCCAGTATATTTCAGGTGGGAAATGAGATTTGCAAAAATTCTATTATGATTTTAATAAGCAGGGGGTTTATTTTGCCTAACAATCTCCACAGGCATATAAATTAAATTACAGATTTGCTCCTTGCATTATTAAACAGAAAGCTAGAGTTGTGATTGGAACTGAGCCACAGCTTTACCTGTCCAGATCAAGGAGAAATACACAATTCCTACAACAGTAGAGTATGAGGCAACTACAGGAGAAGAAATGACATTCCTATCTCCTTTCAAGGGGCAATTCCTTCCCACAAGTCCAAAAATAATGTTCATTTTCTCAGAGTCCCAGTAAAGTGCAGTGTTGTGCCAAGATGCTACAAAAGGCACTGTGGTTATACTAGTGAGCTCACTATGTGGGTTTTGTCTTCAGCATGGAGAGGAAGAAAAACCAACGGTTTTTGTAAGGTGGTCAGAATGGCTTTTGTGGTTCACATGAGCAGCGAGGTATTCAGAGTTTAACACAAACATTCCCCCAACCTTACTTCTGGTCTACTTTTAATCATTCCTAAAATATCACAGCTTACAGCTTCTCTCCCCAGTAATAATTTAAATCGAAATAAAAACTGTAATTTATGTTGAGGTCTTATCTGTTCAAGAGCAAGTCCCACTACATCAATAAGAACATTAATTAGCTGCGAACATATAGCATCATTACTTCATTATTCACACATGTTATACCACCATAACCTATCTCAATGTAACTATACAGATTTAGGTTCCTTGTCTTTGAAATTCACATTTAACATCAAACATTTTCTGTAATTAAGGTAATTGTTTATTTTTCTCACAAAACCAGTGCTGAAAAATAGTCAGAACACATCACTAGCCCTAGAAATTTTACAGTGATTTATTTATTACCGGTTTGTCGGGTATTTCTCCAGTTGTCCTAGGCCTTATTCACTCATTTATGAAATGCAGTTGCACAGGTAGTTCTAGCTACATCATATTTATTAGATTCTCCCTTCATGAAACATTTGTATAAAACCAGCACATCTCTTCAGTATGTCTGTGCATTTGTAAAGCACAAAGTTGCCCTAATGCACAGTATTAATGATAACTTTTAGATACTATATACTTGCGAATTTATTTTTTTAAAGCCAACATGAACTTTCAGAACATTCCACTACAAGCAGCAGACCTTTCATTGAAATAGCATCTAGGGAGGTACCATTCCTGCAAAACCTTCCTTTCAGCAGTTAAAGGGACAGACAAAAATCAGCAGGTTCCTGCAATATTTATTCTCATAATCATCACTGAGTGTCAAAGCTCCTTTATACTCAGCTGCAAAATGTTTGATGTCAAGACTGTTATTTTCATTATGGCATAGTAGAAGGTCTTCCAGAACGAGGGATAATTTTTGCAAGTTAAGACATATTTGTGGTGGGTTGACCTTGGCTTTTATAGCTGAGCTGATGTCACATGGTACAGAATAGCCAATCCGGGTCAGCCGTCCCGGCTCCGCCCCCTCCCAAGCTGTGTTATAAACACCCTGCTAGCTGCCAGGGTCACACTCAGCACTGTGAGGGCTGCTGTGGGCATATAAACGCAATACAATACTAAAAGACACACATAATCGTACTTTCTCAGTCTAACCTGGCATGTAAAAATATGTATTCTTCTGTGCTTAAAATCTTGATCCTTCTGCCTCTAGCTCCAAGTACCTCTGAGGTGTAATAAGTCCCACTGGTCTATTTTCAGGTTACCAGCTCATTGGTTCCTGTTAACAAGACAATTTTCCCAAGCATTTTTCAAGTGTACTCATTTAATAGCATTATCATTGTCTTCCAACTGTGCTAATGGACTCCATAAAAATAGACCTCTGTAATGAATATACCTGCTCTCACCTCAGTTTTTAAAATCTTTGAGGAATCAGTTTCTTAAAGCTAAAAAAGCAATTCACATATCAGGTTGTGCTCCCACTGAAATCAAGAGTCCTGTTGGCCTCAATATCTGTCCAATGTCATCAAAAGTAAGAACCACGTTATAGCCAAAATTTGTGCTTTGTATTGCAATATGTGTCTCTATAATGAAAATACATTCATCCTTCCACTCAATGCACAACCCACTGTGTGTTTGCATTCCACCAGTACAATATATCCTGGGAGACCTCTCCAACTTTTTCGTTTACCACCAGTTCTGGAGGGAAATACATGCTCTCTCTCGTCTGCTTGCTACTTCTAAATCAATCTCTCAGATACCCCAATGAATAAATTGCTATTTCATCAAAGCACAAAAGGAAATAAGTCACTGGCTACTCATGAGTTGTGATGCGTCTTCAAGTAAAGCAATCATACTGAATATTTTTATCCAATTATAATTCACATACCTCAGTGATTTATATCAAATAGCAGATGAGGATAGACATTGTGTTTTAGTGAAATGTCTGAATATTTGATACAACGATATACTGCAATATCAAAACACATAATCAAATAAATATTGTACTGAACAGGCAGGCTTAGGGTTTCATGAAATCGATCCAATAGACCAAGACAAGATTTAATGTGAAAGACCCAATCGTGTGCTGTTTGTAGTCCAATACTGAAAACATTTCCTTGAAAGTAAGGAGTTCGAGCTGTGTCCACAGCTTGTTCCACACAGCATTAGGACTGAAACATGGATCTCCCACATAAGAAAAGCAGTGGGGTTGGCACACTTAGAAGTATCACAGGTATTGCAGAATGTAAAAACCCCTTCCCTCCAAATTCCAAGCAGTATGTCTTGGTAGGTGGTGATACATGATATTGGAAGTAGTTGTGAGTACCCAGACCTTGGCGATAGAGTTACTGTTGCATCTCACATTTACCAAACAGAAGAATTTTAGACTCTGAACATCCCCAAATCCCACCATCAACAGCTGAGGAAAAGTTGACAAACAGCAAAACAAAAAATTTTGGGAAAAGCTTAAATTCAATATCCTGTATCTACCATTACCTCCCCTAATGATCTGTCACAGCTGGTCCCAGCTGAACTAGGACATTTCAGTAAAGCTTCTTCCCATCTCCCCTCCCCCCCCCCAAAAAAAAAAAACCTTTGCCCAGAGCAAAGACTGTATTTCTGCACAAGTTTCTTTTGAAGTAGAAAAATCCTACATTTAAGCATCTGAAAATGAGAGCACACCAAAGAGGGGTAGTTCACAACATAAAATGATGCTACTACTAATTACACAGTGCAGGGACAGACCCAGGAGCAGAGCTCACACCGGTAGAGCAGAGCAGGGTAAGGAGACCCGTGAAAGTAACTGCCTGGGAGACAGCAAAGGAAACCTCAAGCGTGGAAAGGTCTAACTGCACAACTCTTAACAAGACAGCAATGATCCTCATCATGGCAATTTTCTCTATTTTCTTGGATTTTTTTTCTTCCACTTCAGTAAATATACCATCCCACCTAGTCGGAAGAGACTGACACACAGGTGGGTAGGACTCATTAGCTGATAGCACCCAGGTGCTTGACAGCATTACACAGAGCACTCAATAATGCATATTATTGAGAGAGATAAAATTTAACAGCAATTCAGACCTTAAAAATAAGTAACATCCTTCTACACAGTTAGATGTTTTTCCTTGCTGAATTCTCTCCAAAGATATTTTTAGCAAACCCAGCTGCAGAGGCTGGTGCAAAATATCAACACAATCTGTAAAGCCAAACCTCCACATGCCAACGAGCACCCAACAGAAGGAGCTGCCCTCCATCGAGGCATGTTTTTGCATAAAAGGAAGGGAGCTTACAAAGCAGTATTTTGTTACCTTTAGAGGAAGGGAATAACGAGCACGTTCTACAGGACAGCGGAGGGCAGAATATGTACAAAGATGTTCAATTTACGGCTTTAAATGCCTCATCTGCAGGCTCTCCAGAGAGGCATCCTCCTGGAGGCCCCAATGGCCGCAGCACAACCAACACAGGGGGCTGCCATTGCTGGGAAATTGCCCCCCAGCCCCTCCCCAAGCTCCTCCCAGCCTCCACCCGAGCTTCACCAGTTGCCAGGCAACAGTCACAAATAGAATGTAGTTGTGTGTATATATAAAATATATATAAATAGTTGTACACAGCCACAGCCAAGCAGGGAGCTGGGCCAGAGGAGGTGAGAGGAACCTGCAGTCTCCACCTCTCCCTGCACCCCTGGGGAAAGCCCCGGAAACGTCTCTCCTCAAAGCCATTTTTAGGTGAATAAATGGCCACACCATCCTGACAGGCCTCTCTCCTCTTTCTAAACGATGTTTTCTGGGGAGGCTGAGGGTGGGTTTTGCTCTGCCATGAGGGAACAAACCCCTCCCCAGGCAGCACTGGGGCTGACAGGACACGGCCTGGAGGCTGCTGCAGGCGCTTCATGGCGGCAAAGTTCAGGCCAAAGGCCCAATAAGAGACTTATTCAAATGGAGGTGACCTGTGTGGGAAGGACCAGAAAGCATTAAAAAAAAAAATCCAAAAACAAAACCAGACTTCCTACCCTAAAACATTTGAGGTTTAAGCTGGAGGGACAGAAGCAGCTGCTCCTGTCCCCTTTCCCTTCTCCCCCAGCTGGTGTGGGGCAACATCACTCACACACCACATGGGAGTGGGTTTTGTAAATACATCAAGAAAGTTAGACTGTGGAGCACTATTAATCTGGAGTTATCACAATTTGGGTAAACACAGTTCTTCTGGTGACAGGGAGAGGTTACATGACTGCATTGAAGTCACACAGTTTCTCTCACGTAGTTTCCTCAGAACAAGGAAGAAGGCAGCAGCGCAGTAAACGCCTGAAAATAAATTTGTGTAAAACCTGTAAACTTCTGCTATGGACAAGTCCAGCAGAATGCAAGTCCCCAGACCATTTTAGTATTTTATGTCTGAAACAACATGTTACGTGCTGTGGGACCTCCAAAGAAGAAAGAAAAAAGCACCGGAAAAATCTCCCACCTTTCTTCTTGATGTTCCTGCTGCAACAGGCCACAGCACAGCCAGGCTTGAACGTGAGGAACCCGCTTCAGCGGCAGCATCAGGTACCGGGGCCGTGGGGGCTGCCAGCACCCTGCTGGGGGGGCTTCGGCTCCCTCACACACTGAGGGAACTCACCAGCAAACACCACAGCACGGGGCAGAGGGGGGGATTGCTCCAAAAAACTATTTACAGTTTTGTAATTGAGTATCCTGAACATCCATGTAAATCAGCCTAAAAGTCACTGCCGTTGTATATCCAGCACGGGACAGGATATGAACATGTGCTTTGCTGTCTGTATCCACATAAATACCGTTTCTCTTAAAGTCACATCTTCAGGAAACCTCAAGATGTTTTATACCCACTACACCTTAGTTATTTTTTTTACTGTTCTTCTAAGACACTTTCAAATGTGACATTTAATGACATCTTCTTTCCTCATTTTGTTTTGGTGTCAGATATTTTTCTCATTTACTTATTAAGAAGAATAAGTGTGCACAGGGAACCAGAGGGAGAAAATATCTGAAACTAAAGTTAACATAGTCTCCAGCACTGGTACTGATAAAGAACTGATAGGGGATTTTAAAATATGTTGAATTTTAGGGGGGGGGGAAAAAAATAGTCATACTGTTATTCAGGGAACATCGAGAGTCTAAGGAGAGTTAAGATATACCTGTACCACACTTTGACAATCCCTGTGTGGTGCTTTTTTTATTACTGGTCGTCTTTGTGTTGAAAGCTAAGAAAGTTGTTTGAGGTTTTGTTTTTTTTTTTTTTTACTTTTTGATTTGCCTTTTTCTGTTTTGATTAAAAAAAAGCCAAAACCAGACCAAAGTCCTTACATTATTGTACCAATTTAATCAGGTACTTTCTTGCAATGGGAGATCATAAACAAAAAAAAAAGCAGCCTGGACACAAAACATAAATCTGTAGATTGATACCTCTGCTGTTAAAGAAATTCACATCTCTTTCACCTTGTTTAGAAACACACCTACACCACCTTAACCTCAAGCAAACCAGAAGCAGGAAAACTAAAATATTTTCATAGTGTTTCCAACTCACTCAGCAGG
>NW_010117815.1:213755-263399 GCF_000699245.1 Pterocles gutturalis
CAGGAAGGATTACTGGAAGTTTCAGAAAGGTGGGCTGCAGATCTTCCAGCTTATTTATCACAGCTGGTTCAGAAGCAAAATTCTGACTGAAACTCCTTCACTGCCACTCCACATCTTCATAAGATTTAGAAGAGAACAGATTTTTATAAACCAGACACAGAAAATGGAAGCTTTAAATAAGGGGGTTTCTGAACTTACCCAACTTTAAAACAAAGCATTATTCCAACTTCAGCTGTCATTTCCAGCATTTACATAATAGTGCTATTTAGAATACTGTCAATTACAATTCTAGTGCAAAAACAAATGTTTAGTCTGTATAGAAGCATGTTATTAACTTCAGTTACTTCATTCATACCCACCCTAGAATTTTAAGCAAATAATTTTAAGTGGAGCTTTATGGCTTTGACAAGTCATTCCAAAAGAAAGCAAAGATGCAATGCAATCACAAGATATTTTTTACCTTCTTTACCTCTACCTTATATGAAAAATGCTCTAAAACTGCACATCTGTATTTCTATCACTTCATCTATTTTTTTAATGAGTTTTTGATAAGCACAGTTCTTGACTATTACCATTTTTAATGATAAGAGAGGTAAAAGGAGAAGAAGCAGGCTGTAGATGCTAATCTGTGAACACAATTAACCACATGCAGATGTTAAATATTTTTCCCTCTGGAGATTCATCATATTACTATGTCAAACCTTCCCACACAGGAGCAGGTACAGTGAAGGGCTGAACATCTGTGGGAAGTTCCAATGCACCTGCCTCTATATTGATTTTAATGAGAAAGACAGCAGAGCAGCTCAGGCTCAGAATATTACATCCTCTGTTGCCCATAAATTCTGTATGTTTATTGGAGCTAGGAAGCACAAAGCTAATAGGGTTAGAAACATGTGCATTTCACCATTATGTGCTGAGGAAAGGACAGTCAGTGGTGCATGCAATTTGTTTCTAACGGGCCTTGTTGTGGAAAATTAAAACTACAGCTCTCCAAATCTTACCAGTCAGAGGTTTCTCTATTCTAATTTTGGCCTAATTTACTAATGAAATGAGGCTTAAGCAATTACAGTACCTGTGTGTCTATCACTCCTTGTAATAATGACTTAACCTGTTGGCTAACCTTAATGAAGTCAGCAAAGAGGTAAGTCTCAAAGATATTAAGTTCCTATAACTTTAATGAAATAATGAATAGCTCCATTTCAGTTACAAGCCTGGTCTTCCCTTGCAAATTCTTCAAGATCTTTGAGTAGAAGATAGGACACAGTTTCACTCAGTTATCAGCATTTATTTTCCTGTCTGAATATAGTTCCTGTTAGTGAACCTGTCTGCAGAGGTCCTTGTCACCACTTTGTAGTTACTGCTGACTATAAGGGGACATAAACTCCAGTCTTTTAACAGTGGTCTTCCCAGGTGAATGTCTACAGGCTGTTAGTCTTAATAACCACTGGGGAGTTTTTTGTGTGTATGTGTTTAATTTTCATTTTTCACATTTTCTAAACCAGACTTGAATTTTCAGCAATTGTTTGAACTGATATTTAAATTTTTAACATTTTTTTCAAGGGTTACCCTCTTGGATAACATTATGGCAAGAAATTGAACGTTAAACCACTTCTGACTTTGCACCTGACAATTTTGAAATTTACTGTTTTGAAATAGTAAATTCAAGAAACACATATGGCCCCAGTGCCACATTATTTTTGGCCTAAAGGCTGGTCCTGCATACAGAATAAACAGATTTTTAGAAAATATAACATTCCTACAAACATTTTAGCTAGCATCAAAGTAAGGGAGGAAAGATCAGGGATACCCCCCTCCCCCTTCACTTCAGTTCTCAAATGTTTGTTACATCACCTATCATTTTTAAATATTTGTCATAGTTACATGCTTCAAACCCAGCTTTATGTAACTCACACAACTCAACACCCCTATGTGGTCTCCTCATTAAAAGCATGCATGAGGATTGCCTGGCTAGATATTCTACATGCTGGAATTCTTTAAAGAAAGAAGTCAAGGACTGTGACATGTACTAGCATGTGTTATTATTCAAGAGAATAACTAGGAGTAGGGAAAAAGAGGATCAATGTTGCTAAGCCAGGAAGCAAGAAGTTGCTCAGCCTGATATGACTGGCAAAAAGAAATGCATGTATTTCACATCACTGTCTTTTTGCATATTAGGTCTCCAAAGTCACCTGGAAATTACATCTATCATCACTGTGACCATACAAGGCTGCTGGACCCAGACTGGAGACAACCCACCCCCAGCGTTTTCTCTTAAATCTGCCTTCCTCCCAGACTTGCTGTGCACAGTGGAGCTGACAGTTAATCAGAATTTGGGCAGGGAGCATTTGGCAGATTGCTTCTGCAGAGACAAAATAAATGAACTCCATTTTCACAAGATCAAAGGTTTGTATGTTGAAGGGAGACGTGGGCACCTCGCTAGCATGAAGCGGTGATAAAAAATGAATTATTATTGCAACATATTTTGCTCTAGAACATTATGATAGTTTGGGATTTTGCAAGTTGCAACTCATGAATAGTAAACTGTGAGTGATTTGTTTTCCACACATAGCTTCAAATCATCATAATCCGAGCTCAGCAAAGGCTGCTTTTAATGGGGTGAAGAGCTACACAATGATTTCTCATCAAACTAAGGTGGAATAGGAAATCAGGTACACTGCAGATACGTTACTAATTAGGCAATTAACAAAAATATCCTTCTTAAATTATTGTGCTTTTAATAGGAAGTGTCTCTACTAATTTTGATGTTAAACCTCACTTTCACTCCAATCATAAAAAAGGGCATCATCCACACTTTCTTTTTTCCCCCCACATCCATGTTTGCAGTTGCAGATTTTTATTTGCTATTATGAAAAGCAAAGCTGTAGAGGACAGCACCTCATCCAAAAGCAATTAACACTCCCATGCATTGCACAGGACACCCCAGTCAGGGAGTCAGACCCCAGGCAGAGGGAGAAGGATGCTTAAATATTGAATAGTACCATGGAACATCCATTTCACTTCCTCTGTGACCTGATTCTGCCGACTTGCTTAAGGAAATCCATAGGATCTGTGACCCAGCAGAAGTCAAATCCAGGTAGTCCAAACCCCAGGTTATAGTGTCTCAGACAGTGGGCTCCTGCCTTTCCTTTAATATTGTGACAGTTATGAAAAGAAGGGAATATACATCTACATAGTTATGAAAGAAAGGAATAAAATCACAACAAAAATGCCCCACTGGAAATGACAATTTCTTTATAAATCTTAAAAAAAAAAACTGAATTGTGAGAAGACCACTATTCTATGTAAGATGACAGCTATCAGCCAATCTGCAGATGAAATAGTGATCATAAATTCTTTTTTCTCATTGACATGTAGTGAATACTTTGATATTTCTGAGTTATATCTCTTAGGCGGAAGTCCTATATAGGGGTTCTGAACTCTTAAGAAGTTGAATCGTCTTTAAACAATATTTTCTCCTTTTTGTGCGCAATCCCCCTGCTGCTTCTTCCAAACCCAAACAGCTTTACATTTCACTCAAAATCATCATATTCTGAGTCAAGAGGTGTTTTGCTAACACGTGTTAGTTCATAGAACCGCTATAGTCTCAACAGGATGAATTAATTTTTTAATATTACTTTATGATATTTATGCCAAGTGTCGTACTGGCTTCTCTAACTTCATTTTGACTGTCCACTTGCAAGACAATTCTACCAGAAGTTATTTTATGAAGTTTTATTTTTAACAGTGTTTATCACAGTTGTATCTGAGCACTTTTCAGTACAAATGTTAACATCTGCTATAGGATGTGTTTTCCATCATTGCCATATATGCAGGTTACAGGATTATCAACCTGGATAACTATCTGCAGCAGGATTTGTCAAAATTATCTGTGGTACTAACGCTGCCTGCTTTTGCTTGCACCATAGCACAGGTCCTGTGTCCCAAATCTGAGACTGCAGTTTAGCAGTAACCATTAGTCAGGTCTTCAAATATTTATCTTCTTCCTCTTCAACAGGACCTGAGCAAGGTTGGAACAAAAAACCCGTGAGTCTTTACAGCGGAACTGGGAGTGCTGCTCTGTCCTTTTGCCTTGGAGATGACCTGCCATCATATGATTACAAATATGATGTGGACAAGGGCATGACAATGTGCTCAGTTTCTACACAAAGCCCAAAACATTTATTTTCCTTGAGCATGGGGGTGGAAAAAACATGCTGAATACTTTGACAAAATAGAGTTCTACACGCAAAGGGATTTAATCCAGAGAGCGTGCTTGCACTTGGTGGTGCTCTCAGCCTCTCCCAGGGGAAGCTTTATTAACCTTTTGTCTCTGGAAAAAATTGAATTTGCAAAACTGCACAAGAAAATACAGCTTAAGAAATACAAAACAAAGTATTCATAGTTTTTACAGCCATGAGGTTTGTCATTCAAATGCAAAGAAAACACATAAGGGCAGTTCAACACAGTCCCCAGTGGAAAAATATAACGGTTTCAGGGCTAGCAGTGTGAGCAGAGGAATGCTAAAATCCTCACTTCTCATCCTCTTTTACAAAATCTTTCTGCAGCCTTAGTAAACAAGGATAAGTCACGCAAAGATTTGTTCAGCATCTGCTGGTATCTCCGAGTACTCAGCACTTAAAAAAAAAATCAGATTCTGTCAACAAAGACAGATCCATTTAAAGTGCCATTAATCTAGTGGTTGTTTAACCTACTCTGCCAGGACTTAGTAATAAACAAAGAAATGCGATGAGAAATGGATATACATGTTTAGATAAACTCCCTCCCCCCTTTGCAATGTGAAATGACATTGGAAAACACTCAGTTATCACCCCCTGCCCCCAGGATATAATGGAGAGTTTTAATGGATTCATGCAAGAAATTCATGGAATTCTATCCACAGTAAACAGCTCTTCTTCCTATTCTATCAAAGGCTGTTTCAACATCAAGCAGCACAACCACCTCCCCTGGTGAATCCAATTTTGTATCTGCAATCACTGCTCCCAGATGGTGGATATTATCAGTCAAGAATCTGTTTTTAATAACAACTTGTTTGATCTGTGCAGCCTATTGCAAAGAGCAGATCCCTCTGGCACAAAGGACTTGTCACTAATATTTTGCAATTATCATAAAAGGGGGCTGTATAACCCCATCTCCTAAAGATTCTTCACAAGTTCAATTTTAAAAGAGCAGAAAACAAAACCAAATGCTAGATTAGGATCAAAAGAACTGAATGCCTTCCAAATCTTTTTAGCAACAGTCATGTTTAAGGAGGGGGGGGGGAAGGAATATATCAGTAAATACATGCACACAACACAGGCCACCTAAATTTTCACTCCAGTTTTCCAACTGTGGATATTTTTTATCTATAGGCAGAAAACTGTAGTCCATTTTACAGTTTCTTGTTCAGAGTCAGGACTTTAAAATCAGCTAAACTTTTAACATCAGGTAAAAAAAAATACATGGCATGAAATGCCGTTAGCCTGAGCATAAAGAAATTCTTGATTCACTCTAACAGAGTTTTACACCCCTCTGCCACAAGAGATGCGGTATGAACTTCTCCCAGGCACTGAAAATTTTAAATACCACAGATTCTCCTGTTCTGGCAAACCCACTCAGGAAGATATATGTCAAAGAAAAGTGAATAGAATTTCGCTAGTTAAGCAGTCTTGAATTTATGGAAGAAAACTTGTCTTCCTAGCTTTCTATTAGCAGCACCTCTTTAAATGCATAATTCCATTAAAGCTTTTTTCCTGCAATATCACTATCCTTGAACACAGCAAGATTCAAATGGAACACAAAAAGAGTTAAACTAAAATGCATTAAGACCCGAATATAAATTAATGAAATTAACTGTCAGCTCTCTTCAACCAAATTTTCACTGAGATAGGGACAACAATTTTTAGAATGTGTTTAATATGCGATCAGGATTTATTAAACAAGTGTGGTAACTTTTGCAGCAGTGAGAAATAGGATGAGTATCACCAATGTCATTTCATATTCACTCATTTGGTCAATGTACAGGATCTTTTAAACAGTTTTTTTTCAATATACCATTTAATAGTAGAAACAGATTCAGATTAAATCTTTTCTTGCAATATGTCTGAACACATTTAGAAGAATTTAGAAAAGTCATAGAAGACCATGTTCAAGGTCTGAAGGTCGCCTGGCTCTTGGATTTACAGATGGGTGGTAATGCTACTTTATCAGCACTGCCGGCAAACATGGAATTCTGGAAATCTGGATTTCTAGCCAACATATCTCCTGAGCCTGTTTTTACCTGAAATGGGATAACTTTTTATGCTCCATCGATTCATGGCACATTTGCAGCTATCAGAAGAAGGAGCGCTCCACTAGTCATAATCAATTACACCTACTGAAAATAATCTGCGTATTCTTCACGAACTCTTATATGAAATATAAAGACAATTAAAATATTGGTTGGTCCTTGTTTGTTCTCCAGATTTATAATTCTGTATCAATGTAAGTCTTATTCTGCTGGGTGCAATGTAAATGAACACATCTTCATAGACCAAACTACGTTTTGATGCTTAGATTTTGTATTTGTATATACATGAAATACATGTGTATGTATATATATTTATATATAAATAAAATCAAAGTCTGTTCCCAATTTCATGTTTGAAATCAAACAGTCTGGGATCAGCATGCTTTGAATTTTAATAAATCCCTTCAGGGCAATTGCACGTTATGCATACAGAAGACATCTTCTGTGCACACATTTCCAGAACTATAGTCTCCTTTAAGCATCCTTTATTTGCTGCTCTTCCATTTGAGTATAAAAAAAACTATCTGGTTTCATTTTAGATCTAACTCTTGATCAAAATCCAATGACCAGTAAAAAAAACAAAAACATTTACCCTCCTATGAATCAGCTCTCTGTATTAAAGCGTCTCACATGTCAATACACAGTAACATCTAGAGCAAAACAGACAGTATGATAAGAATTGGAACAATTCAAGTTAAAAAAAAAAAAATCACATAAGAAGCAGTGTTCAGAGAAGATCAGATGTGTCTGGGCTGTTGCTACCAACATAAAGGGAGGGGTGAGCGTGGAGGGCAACAAGAAAGAAATTCAAAGTGTCTTCTTTATACCAAGAATTGTTAGCTAGAAGATTTTAAGCAGAATTTTGTTTGCTTGTTTTTGTTTAAAAAGAGTCAAGGGATTGTGATTTCGGAGCAGAGACTCTGAAAAACACTGTCCCTGGGGAGCACACAGCTCCAAAGAGCAGGCTGGGGTAGGTGACAGGGCTGATCACACAGGGGGGAAAAAAAAATATTCTGTTTAAAGTGTTATATGCTTTCTCCATGTAGACATACATGAACATGTATGTGTACACTCCAGAACTCTGCCATGATGGGTTAGGACAGCAGGGTGTGTGTTACACCATCCATAGTTCTGCCTTGTTAATACAGGGGATCACACAGAGCTCAGCTACACCCATGCAGTTTCCTCACGTTCTTGTGTATCCACATTATAGTAAAAATTAAATACTTGCAAATGTTAAATGGGTTATGTATCAGTGCCTATAAATTTGGAACAAAAAAAATAATTGGGTTTTGGGATACACACAGCTTCATTACCAGTCACCTCCCCTAATCCAAAGGGACACCACTTCCTGCACTGTGCCAAGACAGGCAGTTTGTGGAACAAGCAGGGAACCGGTGCAGCTTTCTGTCCCACAGCCCTGCTGATCTGTTCCCCCAGTCACCCCTGCCCCTGGGAAAGATCACTCAGGAAAGCAATGGAAAGAGAGAAACCCACTTAATTAAGGGCTTCCCAGTGGCTATAGCAATAGATAATGTTAATGCTCAAATGGTAACATTGCTCATCTTTCCAGGAGCTTACCAATGTATATGAAACCTTGAAATAATCGTGTTTCTATTCCAGAGTTCTAAATGAAAGACCAGCAGGTGAAATCCAGCCAACTCGTTTCCCAGTATTATAATAGCTTCTGAAATGCTCAATTTTTATTATGTGATGATACCTGTTATAAAAGCTTAGCAAAACAACACTAGCCACTAAAATAACACCTTAAGAGAAGCTCAAATCTATGTCTCATACAAGGGTTTATAATAATTGTCACATTCATCAAAACCAACCAATTAAGTAGATGAATTACAAACACAGAAGGTTCAGCTGCTATGGAGTTTTCCTCTATGGTTAGCAGAACTGGACACATTAAGAATCTTCCAAACTGTGAAGGATAAATTCCTCTCATGAGTGAAGTCATGCAGACAATTCTCAGCTGGCCAGTTTTCATTTTTCATATTGATATTTGTTGTGCTGAGGGGACATTAGCAGCACAGCATGCAATGATGAAAAAAAAGCTGAGACCACACTACTAATAGTCCCTAACTGCTTTAAAAAAATTGGTTACAGCTCATGGGTATATACACCCACGTATAAATGACACATACCTATAGAAAATATATATGCAAATAAAAATAATGTGGCTTTGGGTAATCCTTTTGGTTAAAGAAAAGGGGTGAGGGGGGAAAAAAATGCAAGGAGACTCGGGGATGCCACAGCATACAAAAAGGAAGATGGGAAGCTATGATCTTCAAGCTTGTCAGAAGCCTTTGCTGCAGAAGAACTTGCTCATACAGAAATTATCTGATCAGCCCCATCCACAATTCATTGACGAAAATAAACAGATACACAAGGAGAAAGATCCTGAGATGCGGCAGGAGAGAAGAGAGTTTCCCTGCTTCCCCCAGCATATGTATTAATTCAGAGAAAATTAACCCCCACTCCCAATTAAGAGCTCACCAGGTTCAGATTTCATGCACCGTTCTCCCTTTAAATTTTTTGAGCAGATGGCCACAATAAGAAGCCACGTTAATTCCACTGATCAAGTGCACCTTCACTGCAGGTGAGAAAAATGTCTTTTTCAACCACTTATCTACAGATCTGAGCAGCAACACTGAAATAAGTATAACAGGAGCTGCAGGTCTCTGTGTGTACAGGTTTCTGGAGTTATTTTTGCAACCCAAACTCCAATGTGGTCTTTGGATGAGAGGAGAGAAATGGGATCAAGAACTACAGAGTCATTTTCACGGCTCAGTGAATTTGCTGTGCACCACTGGTCAAATCTCTTAACCACTTTAGGCCTCGCTTACTGGTATAATGGGCTTGATAACACTCCGTAACCCTTCCTGTGATGGGGGTAAACCACAATTAAGGCACTTTAAGATCCCCATAGTAAGACATTCAGAGGAAATGCAAACTATATGATTACCTGTCTAATGGCATCCCAGTCCTCAGCATTGGCTGTCATTACACTGTCTGTTAGGAGCGTGACCCCATAGGTTTGGGCTTTTAGAGCTCAATGTGACAGGTTTCATAGCGGTGACTTACCTGATCTCAGCAATGAAGCAGTAAATTTTCGGTGCAGAGCAACAGAAATTAGTCACAGGTCACCGTCACAGGCCTCACTGTGTGGGATTTGTGTCTAATTCCCCAGCTGAAAACATACCACAGGTGTCCCGCTTTGGCAGGACTGGTGCTTTGCTGGGCACAACACAGCTTCAAGCAGCTTTGACCAAGCTTTGCACAATGCACACTTTTGCTATCAAATTCCATTTCTTAGTTTTAAATCAAACTGCGTGAATCAATATCATTCAAAATTTTATAAGCATCAGAGGAGTCACAGATTGTGAATGCAAACGACAAACTTCTGAGTGTGTGATTCCGCTGTGATAGGTACCTAAAAAAAAATAAAAGCATAAAAGACCTCCTGTACTGGTTTAGCTTTGAAAATACCATTAAACTGGCAAAAGAAAGTCAAATATGAAAACAATAATGTCTCCCAGTATATAATGACCCAGTTCTGATCTTGATCAAGAAGCAGCTACAGCAGAAATACTGCAGCCCCTTTGAAGTGATATCTTCTGGTTAAACTACAAGTTCTGCTTTGGTTTTGCCAGTCATGGTCATAAAGGAAACATTCAGTAAGCTTGATGTGCCTCCTGTAAAAACATGCTCAAAAAAAATTAGTGTCAGACAGAGAATGCCAGACCAACAAACTCAGCCATCATTAAATCTAAAAAAGTAGCTGACCATTGTTTTTTCTTACTTTCTATTTGGTGTTGTCTCAGAGAACAAGTAACTCCTGTATGAAGACACAAATACTTAAGTGGTATCTTTTTAGCGGGGAGGGGGGGAAAGCTCTGCCGTCTAGTGCCTTGGGTTTTTTTTTTTCCTTTGGTTGGGTTTTGTGGGGGATTTTTGGTTGATTGGTTTTTGTTTGTTTTTCTAGAGACACATCTGTTAGTTCCAAGTTCTCTTCAAGAGTACTCAGACCACACAAATTTTTACTTATATCCCCACAAAACAAAGATGATTATGAGCTCCTCTAGCTCAGAAATATTTTCCAGAATGCTAGCATCCCTTCATGCTGATCCAGCCTGTCCTAGGACTGGTACAACCAACTGTCTGAAGGACAGCAGACCCAGGGCACTCCTGGAGTAGGTTCATTCTCCATCACAGGTGTCTGAGCTCCTGTGCTATTTTCCCTTCTTTTCCATGTCACTGAGGGGTAGGAGTGGGAGAGGTGGAGCTGACTGTATGTGTGAAAGCCCTTCGGAAATCTGTGTCCCTAAGGAAAATGTAACTACTCTCTAACTTACAGGATAGACAAAGGAAAACAATCTATGAGTTTCTTGGAATAGTTCCAGCACACAACTGCCACTAGGGAAAAATTCAGTATGACTGATCAAACCGATGGTATTTAAAACCCTCGCTCTGCCACCACCACACCCGAGAGAAGCCAGCCAATACTGTCACGACAGGAAGGGGCTGTTTTCTATGAAAATACCAAAACCATCAAAAAGACAGTTCATCTCAACTGGCAGCACAGAAAGAAAGGCTGCCTACATTTTTCTGACAGTTTTTAAGAAAGAATTCACAGTTTAGGGTCCCAAAATAACTTTAATCCCATGCACATTAAGAAAAAGTCCCAGTGCCATGACAACACAAGAGAGCCAGCGAGAGATAAGCAAATTTTGTTCAATACGTTTTCACAAGAGCAGAACACATTGCTACACCAAATTCAATATAACCAGCTCCACACATTTATAAACCATGAGCAAAGCCATGAAGATGAGATTATTTTTTTCCCCTTTTTATTTAAAAGTGAGATTCCCATGGTTCCAGGAGGCTGGGATTTTAGTAAAAAACAGCAAGTGCTGCTAGACCCCCACCACTGCAATCAGCTTAACTGCCAAGGACCGTAAAGCAGTGCAGTCCCAGGCTCCTTCCCCTCTGTTCGGTTAAGTTCATTTCTGTGGCCGCCTGCTGCCTTTTTTTGAAGTTGAGTTATTGCACCAAGTCCTGAGCCGGCTACCTGCTATCAGTGTAAAAATAGCAATAAGTGTTTCCTGGGTACTGAGAGATATAACCTAACACTCATTTCTTCAAGAACAGAACACTGTTATCCCCATCCCGCAGAAGAGCAGGTAATGCACCACTGGTTTAAATGACATGTTCAAGGTCACAGAAAAAAAAAATCAGCAAGTTGGAGTTTGAGTCTACTTCTGACCCCCAGCTCAGTGCTCCTACTAGATTATCATCTCTGACCTCCTGACACCAATGTCTTAATTAGAACTTGTATCACTTCAGTTGTTTACTCAGTTGCAGGCTTGCTTTATTATTTTGAAATAGATTAATAGTTATAAAAAGAACCAAACCAAGAAAAGACACAACATAGAAATTTATTGCTTTTGACCAGAAGCATCAATATCCATTCTACTGCAGTGGGGCTCCCACTAGATCCCACATCATATTCCTTGTCACTGGTTTCCATTTTAAATCCCTATCGCTAGCAGAGGCCATGGGTTTGTAGGTGATATATAGCTGTTGGAGATTGTTTGCCACTCCAACCTTGACTCTGTAAATAAAACCATAATTCTTTTAATACCACTGAGATGGTTCCTCTAGGTAGTACAGGAATAGGTAAAACGGTCTAAATACATTCTTCAGTCTTGGCATGATCGGATTTAACCATGTTTGTTAGAAATAAATTTTAAAAAAAAAAGGGAATTACAACAAGGTTTATTCCTTAGCCAGAAAAAAAACCACACATGGATTTGTTTTATGACTCTAGGCTAAAGTCATATTAATTTTGTTCAAGTTGTGGTATATGCTGGTACTAGAAGGAATTACTGCAAAAGGTTCAAATCCTAAATCAAGCACTGCTTCGAATAAGGTCATCGGTGACAGGAGGAAATATTATGAAGATGTGTAACCCTGATTGATGTGTAGACATAATAGAAAAGTGCCAGACGTGCACCAGTATGGCAGAGGTGACCAATACTAAATTGCCTACAACAATGTAATTGTCAACTAACATTACACAGATTTTAAAACAGAATCTGCTGAAGCTTCACAATTTTTCACATTTCATGAGAGCTGCTCTGAAGGCTTCATTCGCTGTAAGTGAATTCTGTTCATGATATCAAGTCTGACCTTCCATTCCTCTTCCATATCTTCCTGTACACTCTGTGCCGTTAATCTCTAAAGCATTGCCTGCACTCCACGTGTATTTAAGCATTATTTAACATTGCTACAATAATGCAGAGCACTTAGTTTCACCATCCCACAACTGAAATTTTGAATTGCTGGAGGAAGAAATTATGGTTTAATAATATTAAATTTTCAGTCACAGTTGTTGAACTACTACACTGAAGAGTAAGATTTTTTTCCTCCCAGAAACCAACAGGAACGCTCTAAATTTACAATACTTTTCAGCAAAGACTAAATGAAAAAAAACCCAGTACCCATTTACTTCCATCCATGGTCACAGGGCAAGTCTGACAGTTTTGTGCATCCAGCATTCAAGGCTGAGATAATCACAGCATCTCCATTTACCATATCCTAGGTAACACTCAAGGAGACCGTGCCTCTCCAGCTGAACACAGTCTTTACTAGAAGGACACGTAGCTATGCCACAATCGCAACAGCTCACTTCCAAGCTGTACCTACACAGGTTGACATCCTAGGGATGATATATCCTGATGCATTAACTCAGTTTAGATTGTTGAATCCACTGGGAAAGATATTACTCCAAGAATAAAAAAAAAAGGTCAAAATCTAATCAGACTGTCCAATCAGCCCTTAAACACTATCAGCACATGAACAGCATTTCTCCAGTGAAGGGCCACAGTTCTGCCAACCAGCAACCTTCTCTAGCTCTGAACACATTGTCAGTACGACTTAACCCATTCCCTGGTTTGCGTTTGTCCCTCAGCAAAGCTGGCACATCACCTGAGCAGGCTCCGTACCTGTATAACACAAGCTCCAGTACGTACAGCCAAGTGATGATGCTTTCCTCCTGGGCACTTGGGGAAGGAGTCCAAGCACTGGAAGCCAATACAATAGCTTTCTCTTCTGCACCTTTAACACCTATTGCTTAAGGGATGTATGCTTGCTATACAGTTTGAGAAAGATTATTTTTGGGAAAATTCAGAAATCGCCTCTGCAGCTGCTGAAGGTGCAGCTTTTTAACCAGTGAAGCAATTGTGGGTCTGCGAGGGAAAAGGCAGGCACAGAAAACATTGCCAGGTTGCCAGACTTCAGCAAATTGGTTGAAAAGCTTGATTTTGTGGTCTTCTGGGATCCATTTCACACCTGGAAGGGCTAATGTCTTCTGCAGAGAGCTCCATTTTTTCTCAGCTTCACTCTCCATGCAAATAAAAACCACGTGGCAAGAGCATGGTCCAGACCATGGGACACAACGGGGACTCCACTCGCTGCTGGGATCATCTTCTGGAGTCACATTTTGGAAGCAGACCAGCTCTTCTCCAAAGCCATCCTCTACAGAAATTTATTCCAGTTGTCTTCCAGATGAGATTTAAATCTTATTTAGCTTCAGATAAAACCCTGCTCTTGCCACTAAAAAATACTTCAAAACACACTTGCATTTCTGGAACGGATGCACAGCTGTATACTGCTGGCTCTGGTGAGTACCACACACACATGAAATTGGGGAAGCTGTGCTCAGCTTAGCCCCACATGAAACTAGACTGCATGATGGACAATGAGAGAAGATACTTAAGCTAACGCAGAAGAACAGGTACAGTCTCTGAAGCAACCTCAAACGAGTTGGGCTGGTCTTCCTGTTTAAAAAAAAGCTTTTTAAAGATCCTCAAGAGAACTCTAATTGTTATGGCAAATAGAAGTCCTTATAGTGAAGCAATGAGCTCCAGCAGACCTCTCAGGCAAAATTTAACACTTTAAATGGACAAGCTGCAGAATAGGTAAAGTCCTTAATCGCACCTAAACAGCAGTACTGGCAGAGGACTGAGGAAACACAATGTTTTCAGGGCAGAAAAAAAAAAAAAAAGTGGCTGCTGATTTAAAAATCCCTTTTATGGTCACGTTTATTGCCATTCTTATTGTTATGTCTAAGCTTGGTCTATTGCATGAGCCTCAGGCCTCTCTTCCCATCAACTCCAAACAGGGAATTTATTACAGAAATAAGCACAGCTTTGGCCCCAAAAAAGTACAGACAGAACACTGCTAACTGCAAGCAGCCTGAAATACAAAATGCCCAGAGCAGAACCCTTTAAAAAGCCAACCTACAACTGATAAGTAACCATCTTAATTATTGAAAACACTAACAGTACATTTCTTCTTTATAAAGCTGCAGATTATTTTCTAATCACTGATGTCATAATGTGGGGGGGGGAAAAAAAAATCTGACAGCCCAACAGAGGTCAGATGTTTTTCTGGTGTCAACAAGTCCCTACCCTTCCTGTGCATGTGTAGAACCCTTATTAATGGGAGATCGAATGGATTTCTAGTCCACAGGATCAGAAAGACAAACAGGAATAAATGCTGGAGCACGTCTACGGACCAGGCTTCCTTTCAAGCCCATGACAGACGAAGCAGGCTGGCTTTAGCACGTTCAGGGGTCAGGGATAAAATGAGCCCTTAGCAGCTGGAGAGGAGCCCTGGTGCAGATGATGTTTTTAACCTCTGCTGTAGGCTTCCAATAGAATAAAGCAGGAGATGATAAAAATGACTATGTAATGAGCCCCTGTGCCTTGATGGCTTAAGACAGGCTTGACACTGCCAGGACAGCCATATCAGCCTGACACTGTGCCAGCTCTATTAGGGAGCATGAGCCACATTACATTCAATGTCAAAAAGGAAACAAAATAGAGATGTGCTCCGGGTAGCAGCCACGGTGAAAGATACAGATAAAGAGTGTTCTGCATTCAGCCCTAATCTAAACTGTTCGCTTTGACTAGCTTGGTTACAACTTGGATCCCACAAAAATCAAGGGGATTTAATGCAATACCTTATTCCTGTAATTCCTTATAATCAACACAATGAAACAAAAGACTAGTTATTTAAAAACTAATCTTTTCATACCTGCCATACTCCAACCAAGAGAAAGTTATTTCTTTCAAGACCTTCATGTCTTCTATGCCTTGGCTCCTGTTCTACAAGACTAGTTAAACTTGAGACATCTACAAAATGGGATGGAGATACTGACACTGTTACTGTTCATATTTAGGCTTTGCAGAGTTCAAAATTTGTTTACTGGGAAAAAAAAAAGAGAAAAATATTTAGAACAGATACTTATTTGGGCTGTTGATGTTTATTGTACATGACTAATTTATTGTTAGAGTCAATCTCTCCCCAGCATCCATAGGCACTTCTTTACTATCCTGCCCCCCATCCTATCTCTTGAATTCTGGTTTCTCCCTCTGACTCCCTTCCTGACACGCCTGCCTTGCCACAAGGCCACCTCCACCTCCCTGCTCCACTACATCAACTTTCTGGCCACTCTCCATATGTGCGTGGACCAGAACCCCTAACTGATGTGTCTAGGAAAGGAAAGCAGAAGGAAGTGCAGCAAGTTTCTGGCTGCAGAGAGGAGTGGCTGAAATCAGCTGAAAAGTAAAGATCCACATGGGGAATAAGAAGCCAGCAAGAACATAAATAGATTTTTTTTTTACAAGTTTAAACTTCAGCAAATTGCCCCAGAAACAACAATGCCATGAGAGCAGTTGAAGGAGAGAAGTTAGAAAGCCTCTGTGGGGTGTGCCACCCAGCACAAGCTCAAAGCCAATGGAAACACCAGAGGAACAAGTTGCACTTCCTTCCACTGTTCTTTATTTGTAAGATTAATTGTTCTCCCAGACTCTCTGATGATGATGAGCTGATTTACAAACACGATGCTTGGGAGCAGACAGAGACCCCTCACTCCCTGCTTTGACACTGCAGCAAAGTGCAGCTGCGAGCGTGTGTCTGGTCCAGCATCAGCTCATTTGTACTCTCTTGGTCACGTCCTCACCATCCTACCATGTCAACTTACATCAGACAAAACCAGACTAGACATCTTACGAGGTGCTTTATATTTTAATAGTGTCATAGGCAACTCCAACTCTTTTCCAAGTTTAAAAAGTCACCCAATAAAATCCCCTTGTCAGTATATTAGAAGGCAGCAACAAGCTGTGCTGCTAAACAGAGTTACATCAGGACTCACAGGGATCCCTAGAATTGGAAGGTAATCTGGTACCCAGTCTATTCAAGTTATTTCTTATACCATTACCTTCCCTCAAGACACGATAGGGGAAAGTACAGCCCATCGTCCCCGTGCTCCTTGTGCTTTCCCAAACTTCTTTTGCTAGTGGGTTCCAACACAAGGCAGCCACCGAGTATCAGATACTCAGTTTGTCCCTGTTCTGAGGACACAAGCATCTTCTGCTGCAAGTGGAATGGAGTTACATGAGAAGGTGCTGATGAAAGAGGGGCAACAAGGCTGTGGGCAGGCACAGCACCACCCAAACTGATGGGCACAAGCACTGACAGCCCAGAGACGGCACGCACCAAGTCTGGTGGCTGCGAGTGAGATTTCCACCCAAGCTCACCAGAGAGGCTGCCCACTCAGAAGCAGCATGCCTCAGCTTCAGAGGATATCATCCTCTGTAACGTGTCCTTAACTTCATTTCCGCAGCCACATGAAGCAACGTCCAACCTTCGCAGATTAAGAGAAGTAGCCTCGGATGGAGAGAGGTGTTTAATGCAGTGATCACACCGTGTGGGCTCTCTGCTCAAATCCCGACAGAAGGGGCTAAAGCTAACTGTTGTTTCTGTAATAGTTTCATCAAAATCAGCACACAGCACTGCAGCCACCTTTGATAACCCTTCCATATCCATTCGCACAGCAAGAAAAACAGGGAGAAAGGAGAGGAGCTATTTTGCAGGATGTGAAAATGGAGCCTATAGCAGTGACGTACTGCAGACCTTGTTATTTTCTCTGTAGAAATATTTCACGTCATGCTGCTGACCCGTGAAAATAGTTTAACAGGGAACATTCCAAACCAATTTTTACAGTGATTTTTTTGCCCTCAGGACTGGAGTATGAAAGTAACCAGACAATTTGTGCAGCTTGCGGTAAGAGCTGAAATAAAAAGGCCACTATTAAATATCTTTATAGTAACTACAGTATGCTGGAATCATCATACATATATTAGTATAATACTGCTGCCTTACACTTGCCTCAGTCCTAAAATGAAGATAAACTAGAAAAAGTTACCCCAGCAATTGCCTGGATGGGTGAGCAGTATATTTACACACTGCACCATCATTTGGGGGTTTTAGTGAAGGACTATCATTTAAACAAGCACATGGACATTTTACATCCACAGTACCCGTCTCCACCTGCAATACCATTTTTATTTTATAGGTACCTTTGCAGTTCAAGGAGCACAGTGCTAATTTATGTGCAGCACCCTGCAGAGCCAGTGGGAAGGCTGCTCTGCCATTGCCATCTTGTGGCCACAGAAACCTGTCCTCCGGTCTTTGTTGCTTCAGAACAAATCCATCTTGGAAACAGCAGCCTTTTTGCTATTCCTGGAGCTTAAGGAATAATTTAGAGCTTCGGCTGTCAAAAAAAAAAAAAAAAACAAAAAACACAGGCAGTGGAGTCCTAGTGAACAGCTCAACCAAACCCCTCAGCCCTGGGCACCTAAACAGTGGCAAGAAGGGACTAAGGTGAGCTGCTCCCAGGTGTGATGGGAGCAGGGGCAGGAGCTGCCTGTGCCTTCCCAAGGACATGGGAACTGCCTGTGGTCATTATCATCCCATGACACCATAAAAGTCATTAGACGACATGAAACGCAGCTGAGGTCACATAGCAAGTCACTACAAGAAAAGAATTTAGCAATTTTGACAAAAAGATCGTTCAACTTTATTTCATCCTACCTGGGAAAATGCACATACATTGTATTAAGTGGCTTTTAGCATCTGTTGATTTAAAGAAATACTAATACTTGCTATGTTTGATGAGCATATAGATCATGTTTAAAAATACATCTAAGTGTATACATCTCAGAATATATTGACTAGGATTCACACACTGCTACACAGCATAACCACAAAAAAAATTGAAATTACCACCCAAACAATGTTTTCCCGTGAGTTTAGGGTATTTCATATACTGAGACAACACAAATCTGAAACCAAATGAGGCTTTTCTGTTGCGGTTATAAAATTCATCATGCAAAACACCATTTTATCCATGCCACCAACTGAGTATTTTGATCCCTGCTCTCAGACTCATTGTGTAGTTTAGCACATCTCCAGCATGAAATATGAATACATTTGAATTCTGACAACCACAAAACCCAGAGGCAGAAGCTTGGAAGGGTTCCCAGTAAGAACTGCAAGGGAGAGAGATCGCCAAAACCCTGTAATGCTCATTAAAGGAACAAAAAGTAATTCAGTCTTAAACTTCACTAACAGGTTTCAACAGAAAGGAAGCCTTAAGGCTTCCCATGTAAGAGTTGAAAGGTTAAACAAACAAACCCAACAACTCCTTTGAAGTTCCCCTCTGGATTTGATACCATTCTAGATACGTGTTTGCTGGTACTTTTTACAGTGTTCTGGTGTTTTCTGAAAGCATCCTCCTTACCTACCTACAAGAGATTTTTATTTTAAGAATTCCTATTTTAATATGAGCCTGCAGGTGCTAAACAGAAAGAATAAAGAGACAACAAAACAACACACCTATATCCTACTGACTCATTCTATGAGAAGGAGCACGTGCAGATAACAGGTACCCGTTATCTTTCTTCCTCACCTCTCCTAAGATCTGTTCTACTACAGTTCTGTGTCCTCTAGAGCCTCTCTACTTTTGTCCAACTATGCCAGTTCTTGTAATAAATTACAGCACCTACACATCTTACCCTGTCTTTGTCCATATATACCACTGTGGATATAGCAAAACACTTTTCCCAATTTCACCTTCATCCTGGGATCTTCCCATCAGCCTCTTTTAGCCTCTCCCTTCCCAGAGAAAGGACTGAAGAAACAGAAACATCTTCCAATGATACCGAACCCTTTCAGCCGGGGAATGGAATTGCAATCTCACCGCACAGATCAATATGCGAGTGCTCTCAGAAAGAAAAACCCTAATTATTCCATCCAAGGCTCATACACAAAGAACAGACTCATTGGTTTAATTATTTTGGGGAAGACCAGATATTTGTTTAAAAAACACATCAGGTAGAGCTTGTTCTCTTGAGATCAGCACTGACCCACCAAGCACAAAGCAGGAGAGCATTTGTTCTTCAGGCTCACCCCCCTTTACCTGCTCTGTAACCAGGAGGGAGCAAAATCTAGTTAAGTTTATTAGTTATTGATTATCTAGTTAATCTATTGCTCCACACATGCACAAACACCCTGCACAGACTTTCCTCCTCCCCTCAGGGACCACCCCACTGCCCCTCAACCTCCCTTTCCCAACGATCCTGGTCTCCAGCGAGATGAGCAGAGGACACAGAGACCTCGGGTCCCCTCCTCCTTTTCTCAGCACACCTCTGGAGAACAACAGTCGATACCAAGTTCACAAAGGAGAAACACTGAAAGCTTCAGCCTGACAGTTTTCCCCAGCCTTTTCTAAAGCTCCTGTGTAAGCGATGAGAACATCCAGATGGGTTTGCAGTGCAAACTGCTCTGGATTTATCTTCCTTATGACATCTGGAGCTTCGACGCCCAGCCAAACCCACACAATTAGTGTGTCTGTTTCCTACAACACAAATACTCCACAAAGTTCAGATCAGACTGAGGTGGTTTGCAGACAAAAGGCAGCAGAACATTGGGTGTGAGTTTGGCTCATTGTAAAAAATAGAACTTCAATTGAAAAAAAAAAAAAATAAAGCTTTTCAGTACATTAAAGTGAAGAAAAGCTATATTAAGAAAGGCAACTAGTACCAAATGTAATCAAAAAAGCCACTTGCAGTTCTGCACCAGATCCATCTACAGCCGTGCCTCAGGAATGTTGAGACAAAGCAGCAAAGGGCCAGGGGGGTCCAGGGCTGTTCCCAGGCTCCAGCCCCCTGCACCCCTCAGCCCCAGCTCTGCACAAGCAGCTGCTATCTCCACTGCAGGAATTCCTTGGGAAAAAAAAAAAAAAAAAAAAAAACAAAATGGGGGGGCCTTTTTAATTTCTGTTAAGTGACCTAAACCAAAGAGCTTCTTACAGTAGTCAGAACTCAGATCCACTGGCCAAGAGACCAAACTTAAGAGGGGGCTACAAACACACCCCCCTCAACACCCGTGTGTCCTTGCAGAGCTCTTCCCTCCAGCCTGGGACAGTGTCACAGCCTCCCCTCAGCTGCTCTAGTTCTTCACAAAAAACCTCTTTCAGCCCCAAGAGGATGAGCAGCACCTTACCCCTCCCAGCATCAGCCGCCCCGCAGAGCCCCTGGGACAACCTGGCAGCTGCTCCCAGGGACCAGGCTGCTCCCTCTCCCCTCCCGCACAACTGGGAAGACAAAGAATCTTCCCCTCTGCTGCCCAGTCACTCCCTTCCTAGAGGAAAATAAACACCCAGGCTGCAAAGCAAATAAAGCCGATATCTTCCACCCAAGCCCTCTTCAGAAAGGTCCCCTCGATCAAAGAAAACCAAGGGCTCCGAGTAGAAAGTCACAATTAAAATGTAAAATCAAGCTTTGGAGGCTGTGGACAGCTGGAATGAGAGCAAACACCACCCTCTGGCCTCGCTTTTGTTTTGTCCCCAAGGGACAGAGATCTCACAATTACATCTTGGTCTTTTAGCAACAGAGCATCAAGGGGCCCGAAACAGAGCAACGCAACAGAGACGCAGTTTGTGAACGCCCAGCCCCAGGTACAAGAGTGACAGTGCAGCGTCTGGAGGATTTACCCCACATGAGTGATGAACACACCAACAATTCAAGCCATGAACATTGTTTAAAAAAAGATAACACTAAGGCTTCCCTGTGGAGGACTACACAAATCGTAAATTCCCTTTCTCAAGGACATTCAGAATGCAATAATACAACTTCTATCAAAGAAAGAAACGCTAAAACAGGATTAGCAGTGTCCCGTACTTTGACACATTTTCCAAAACTAAGGTGAGCAGCAGGAACAAAAAAAAAAAATCCTGAATACTTAGATACAAACATAATTTTTCTTTTAATTTCAGGAAGTCCAGAAGCACAAGGAACAAGTGTTTTCATCTACATCTTCTCTTCCAAATATGACCTTAAAGACGGATTAGAAAGAGGTTAGTGGGGTACATTTCATACATGGTTTCCTTGGAAATTTTATTCCCCTCTTGTAGGAACCAGGCCAGCAGCTCAGAACAGGAATTCAGGGGTTGTTGGGATCCAGGGAAAAGACTTGTTCACAGACATCTCACATGGCTGATCACCCTGACTTGTTTAGCAGAGGCCGCTTGCAGGGACCACACTGTCCACTACAGCTGCCAGTATCTCCACCATTTGAGGAGGAGTCTAGGCAGGTGTCTTGGTCTAAACATCCAAAGTAATGTTAGATGAATCTCAGCTTCAGTGCTTCAATATCATTTAAAATCATCAGGGGGAAAAACCCACCAAATTATTTACCATTAGTTTGGTTTGAAGGGGAAAACAGAAGCTAAACATCTTTCCTGATGAACTTCAAGTACTCTGTCAGTGATGTGTACTGTTGCTGCTAGTGACACATCCCCTCAAACAAGCATTTGAGTGGCTTTGTGTGTGCGACCAGTTTGTTGTTTCTGCAGGTCTTCAACACATCAACATAAGAGATAAACTGCAACGCTCAAAAGCCAGGTGCTTGTTATGGGGAATCACCAAAAGTGACAAAGAGTCTTCTTGAAATTATTTAAGTGACTTTTTCCCCTGCCTTGATCACAGCACCTGTAATACCACCTGATAATGTTTTTTTGATCATCTTTTTTGACTGCCACAACGTCATATGAGTTCATGTTCAGTGTTGGTGTAGGGTCAAGGTCTATGCTGAATTTGGCTAGTTGCAATTAGACCTTGTCACAACTGTATTAACTTTCATAGGCTGGGGCTGCTACTGGTTTCACTTACCCAGCCCAGCAGCAGTTCAAACAGTTTCTCTCAAATACAAGCTTCTTTATAAAGAGTAAGTGCTATTCTTAAAATACAAATTAACACAGCTAAAGCTCGTGTATTGTTAGCGATATGGCTAATCCATCAATGTCTAATAGGGTGAAAGTAAAACATCACATGTGCTTTCTACAATGGTTAAAAATTCTGAATACAAAACCGTGAAAGCAGATAGTAGGATACAGCAGACAAAATGGAAAAAAAAGCAAATGCCAGCAGAAATGAGAAATAAGTGAAAAAGAAATCAAAGGAAAAGAATTAACTGCCTCTATTATCAGGCTCAATTTACAGTCTGATCCTCTGGTTTACGCTGTCTGAAAGATTCCCGTTTAGTGGCACCGTGTTGCTTACATCATCTCTGACAACCCCTCAGACATCATCTGCTATTAAATTGTTAGCTACATGCAAAGGAGTCTGGACAGATTTCTCATTACAAAATTATTTCTGGTAGAACAATCTCTCAAATACTCCAAGCAGCCATCAAAGGATTCTTATTTGTTCAAAAAAAAAAGAAAAAAAAAAACAAAAACACAACCCAAAAAAAACCACACCAAACACACACCTCTTGCCAAAATTTCTCTAAAAAGATACAATAGCTTCCTTTTGTCAGGGGGAAGGGTGACACCACAGAAATCCAAAGCCACAAACCACACAGTAGGGAAGGGGAAGTGATTAGATTATTTTTCTGGTTTTACATCTTATAAAATCCTGATTCCAAACAGAATATTTTCAGTGGAAAGCAAATGTTTTTCTGAAGTTCATTAAGATGAACAGGAACAGACGAGTGCCATCATGTGGCACCAAGGTGTGTAAAATTCATGTTTATTTTCTTCAAATGCATTGCATTTTTAAATACAAACACATACATATGGTAGAAAAATATTACAATTAAAAAAAAACTGTAAATACATCCCAGAAATCCTTTGAATTAAGAGTGTCAGAATCAAACTTCAGGAGTATCAGCCCACAACAAATTGAGCGTGACCCTCTTCATATAATGTTACATTAAAAATAAAAAGAAGCATGACTGAAAACTTCTGAAGGGAAAATAGTAATAGTTCAAGAAAATTACAGAAATCACTAACGAAAAATGAAATTGATAACTGGAAGGAATAAACCCAACTATACGGGGACAATTCACATGGAGAAGTTGTAACCCATGCTCACACAGGAACGGGGCTTCACTGATGGAGAAAAAAAAAAAAAAAATCACTGAAGTACGTCACAAGTTTGTTCCCACAAAGCACAGGGGTGAGCTGCACGAGAGAAGACTCCACGTTTCTGATGGGGAGATGTCAACCAAGTGTGACACCTCAAAATCACCTTGCTGAAACTGGATGCAGCTAATGCCATATTAAAACAAAACAGGAAAATAATGAGGGTCTTGTCAGTTATGATACCCCCAGACAGCTCTAATCTGAAGGAGGGGGTGCTGCCTCCTGTCTAAAAACCATCAACAATTAGAGTTACAGGGTCAGATCGGCTCTTTGCAGGATCAAGATGCACCTCACTAGAAAAATGCAGCTTCCACCAGTGCTATCCACACACTAACGGCTTCATTTACAGCTTCCAATCTATACCTGTTACCATTGTTAGGATATACGGATTACCAAAAATGTTTCAGTTTTACTTGTTCTGCCATGCTGATTTTCAGACTTCCACGTAAGATCGAGTTTCAGCTCACAAAACCAGACTGAGCCGAGATCCAAGCTCTGCCACTGTTTGACATTCAGCACGGTGAGTCTTCATCATCCAAAATTAAAAGCTTTGGAAAAACACGTTCTTTAGAGAATAGAAAGCTCATAACGCACAGCTCAAAACCTCCACCGTGCCCAACGGGCTGTGACCCATTTGGTACAGAACAACCCCTCTGCTCTAGCGCCCGGGGGTCTCTTTGGACCCACCCAGACACAGGGTGGGGGATTTGCTCGGGCAGGAGCAGCAGCCACCTGTACCTGGATAGCCGGGGGTCAGTATGAGAAGATGGGGAATTGCCTGTGCAGATGTGCTCGATTCTGTATGTTCTTGATACAGCACTGGGAAGCACCACAAGCACGCACAGGCTGACTCGGGGATTCTCTTCTGGATATTTCTTTTGCTGAATTAATAAAATTCTCTTCCCCTTTTTTCTCAGTACTATTGATTTTTTTCAGTTGTTTGAAATATCAGAGTGTACCATGTGTGTAAACAGTGTATTAAAATAATAATGAGCCCTATTTCAGTGTGTGTGAAAACACATTTCTAGAATTTTAAGTCAGATTGCTTTGGATATAGTCTCTTGGGCACTTCCTAGCTTTTATTTGCAAGATTCATTTAAAAGCAGGAATCCTTAACCAGATTTTATTAAATGCGTTTTTACCTATCTTTAAAGGGCTTACATATAACATGAAGAAAGCCAGCCCTGATTTTATCTGTGTCATTCAAAACTAAGAGGCTGCTGTGAAGATTCAGTGAGAGGTTTGCTCTGGTAAAGGCAGAGAACCAACCCCAAACAGACAGCTTCCACTAACAAAGATGCTGCTATTTCAAAACAGAAGCCTCATGGAGAAGAAGTAGGCTAAAGACATAGCAACATTTTGCCCAGTGTTTGAAGACACTTGTAGTGATAAAATTAATGATGTTATTTTGTTGTTTTACTAACCTGGATTTATGCTGGCCCTGAAAACACCGGTGTTTTCCCAGGTGTGCTGCCCTTCTCAAAGGCTCCATCATTATTAGCTTGTTGTACTCCAGTGATTTCAAAGCCTTAACTTTTTGTTCCTGTCATATTTATTATTTTATAATCTTTGAAAGAAAAATGAAAGAAAGTCTATAGAAGCCTATAAAATATTATTTACTCAGGAGGTGGATAGTTTCTTTCAAGCAGCTGTTATCTATCTTCCATACAAATAGAAATGACAAAGTGTAAGAAACCTTCACACTATTCTTCTAGAAAAGGCAACATTTCTGTGAACAATAACAACCTCCAATGTCACTTTCCTCATTCCTGTAAAAACTTTGATTACCTTTTTTCTTTCCTTAAGAAGATGGGAGAGCACATAGGACAGCAGCTACACCGCGCATCAGTACAAGAATACAATTGGCACTGGAGCCTGTACACTGAATTTCAGACTTAACCAACTATGACATGAAACAACAAATAAAACCAACAAATGACACAGAGGAGAAAAAAAAAGTTGAAAGATTTAGATCCCAATCTCACAGGTAATGTGCTAACACATAAGAAAGAGGAAGGATCACAGGGCATCTTCTCCCACCCATACAAATATCTACTTAGCACTAATAGCAAAACAACCAGCAAACAAGATGCTATCTAGACAGCATGTCCCTGAGGTTTAGTCTGGAGCACACGGGATACAGACAGGATCTGCAGCCACACTGCCAGTGAAATGCACGGGCAAGGTACTCCCGTCCCCACAGCACCCTGCGCTGCAGCCTGAGCAGCCCCAGGCGCCAGCCTGTGGGTACCATTTCCCCTCCTTGTGCACCTCTGTGGCACAGGCAAGCTGTGGAGCTCGAAGACTGTCAATATTCCCAACGCCAGATGCCCCATCGCTCTTCTGAACTCAGTCAAGACCAAGACGACTTCGGAAACTGGATTTATGAAGCTGAACCTGGAGTGTACAGATGTTCACCCCATTAATCAAGCATTCATCATTTTTTACTCGTCATAAAACTCCTCACACAGATGTGGGTATAAACATTTCCTATTTACATATGGTCCCTATGTCCTGCCCACCACTGTGAAACAGAAGTTTGACCCAAAACTCCCTCACAACAGATTTTTTTAATGCAATTCAGTGCTATCAGGTTAACTGGGGCAAGGCAACACACCCCATTGCTCTGCATTTCAGCTTCATTATGTGTGCAAAAAGGAGCCACCAGATACGCAGAGGTGAAAATACATATGGGAGAGATGGAATGGAATGCAATACAACTGGTAAAAAAAAAAAAGTCTTCTGGTACAGTTATGTGGGTTGCTGTAAGGAGACACCTTTCATATTTTTTGTTCCTTTGGACTCCTTAAGCTTTTTCCCCAACAGATGCCACTCTGAGCTTTGCTGAATTTAACCCCCATACTCTGGCAGAAGAATTCTTTTTAAAACACTGATGTGTTACTATTTTTTCCCCACCAAGTGCATACCTGACCCACCAAGGACACCAGTCTATCAAAACTTACTTCAACTTGAACAGAAAGGATTAACTGAACACAAGAGGAGCCAAGCTGCAGGCAGCCCTTTGCTCCAGTGTAGGAAAGGAAGGGAAACTGGAACCCGGGGCAGGCAGGGATCCCCGAGGAGGCAAGAGCGAGCCGTGCTGCTGCCTGCCAGCCCTGCCTGGTGCCTGCAAAACACCGATACCGAGACAGAAGATTCTATCCAAGTAGTATTTCTCTATTAGTAATAAATTAGAAGTTAAACACTTGCTGGGTCTGGGGATTTAGATGAGGAACATGAAGTCATTCTATCAAACTAATTTCTTTATTCAAAGAATGAAGATTTGCAAGTTCCGTGCATTTAGAACCACGCTCTTACAGTTTTATCTTCAAGAAGTGAAAAAATATGATAGCAACAGGCTAAAGTAGGTTTACTTCCCTGGTGTGTTTCCGAATAGGTATCTTGCATGATTGAGCAGAGCTTCGTTCAACTCTCAAAGCAATTTACTAGAATTGAGAACAGAACGTTTGGTAGGGCACACTGGTCAGTCCTGGATGATCACTTCTTATTCCAAAACAATTACAATAAAGAGAAAATGGGTAATGTTGCTGTAAAAATATGACTCTTTCAAATAGCAGCAGAGAAACACATGGATACCTAATCACAGCCACAGAGCCCACTATAGAAACCAGAGTAAGTCCATGTTATGCCAAGAAATGCCTAATTAAAACTTGTTGAGCAAGTTCTTAATTTTTAATATTTTTTAAGAGCTATAAAGAGTAGGATATATACCCTATGGTAACAGAAAATGTGCTTTTTCCTGTTCTCTATTATTAGCTCCAGCTCCATGCAGGTTAGCAGTAGCTGGTGCAATGTTGAACCACGATACAAGCAGTGCAAGGGCACTGCTCTGGACTATACCTCTGGTAGATTATTGAATCAAAGAAAATGAAAAGCCATTGCTTTCCTCTGCACTCCTTCCATTGACAGACAAAGGACTTCTCCTCGGCTCTTGCAATAGGGACTTTAATTGAAAAGTTCTGGGCTGTGTTCCCCCTACACACTATTTACTCCTTGGAACTGCAAATGGGGGAAGGAAAGCAGCCTCAATTTTCAGAGGTTTCTGCAACTGGAAATGAAGGCTATTTGGAAAACTGAGACCTCATCAGCTTCTGTCTGAGGAAGGAAAGCAAGGGATTAATTCATTTCAGTCCACGATAAGGTTATCGCATCAAATGAAATACAATAAAAATCATTATCAGTCAGAGAAAATGTAGAGAGAGACAGATTTGAACTCTTAAGATTGTCATTCAGACAGTCAAATAGTCAGCAGAGTTTTAATCTTTACAAAAATAGCTCCCTTCTGAAAATGTACAAAGCCAACAGACTATCATACGTCCACGACGAAGTCACATTACCAACACCCAGATCTGTTCTGCATCTCAGGGGCTTGGTACGGCTCCCGAACCCCGCGGAGCCCTGACACTCATCTGGAGAATCCTTATCTACGTGGAGAACTTGGAACAACACAGGGAAAGTGAGATTTAAAAAAAAACAAACAAACAGACTACGATGCTTCTGGATTTATAAGGATAAAAGACTACGATGCTTCTGGATTTATAAGGATCTAGGAGAACTAGAGATTTACCTGCGGGCGGATCTGTCACGGAATCCCAGGGATGGATCCTTCAGTGGAAGATGTTCACACACGGCAGCAGAATTACAAACTAGCTTGGGGAGGGATACAGAGAATTTGCCTCTTTTCCAAGTTCTTCTGCAGAACAGTCTCCTCACCAGAGCTCGCAGAAATCACCCACACCTGTGGCTTCACCCCCCTGAAACAGCCCCACCTGCAAGCAATTGACCCAGAACATCCCGGCCCCCTGGGCACCGGCTGCCATCAGGGCTCCAAAAAATACTGAATGTCTGCAAAGATGGCTTTGCTGAAAGACAAAGGGCCACAGTCTTTAACCTTTACAGATGTAAATGACAAAGTACAAAAGAAAGTGCAACTAAGTACAAAGACAACAGAAAAGGACCAAACTCCGAGGATAAACAGCTATTTTAACATCTGTGTTCCTCTCCCATTTGTCTCTCCGGCCAGGGACTGCCAGCAAGGCAGCTAATTAGTGCCAAATGTGGTCAGTAGTTTTTGGATGATACCTGTCTAAAGACCAAATGAGACCAAGGGTTTATTTTGCAAGCAGCCATCAGGTGGTGATTATTTTCTGTTTACCAACTAGAAACTGTCTTGGAGAACTAAAAATATTTGGAGTCCCATGTCTAGGGCAACCATAAACCCACATTTTGCAAGTCAGGAAGAGCTGCAGACCAGCACTTGTAGAAACATTCCAGTTTACAGTGGTTTTATCTCTCAAATAGATATATCCATATACAAATTAATTAGGTGCCACTGAAGTGCTGCCAGCTGAATATTAAAACATCTGTTTTCACTGCCCATTTGTACCCAGGAGCACGTTGCAGTGTCAGGTTATCGTACTATCAGGTTTTGTGGTTTATATGCTAGCCATGTACAAAAACAATTACTTTCAAATGAAGCTGACATCATTTGCCCTTCTGTACTGGAGCTGTTCATCAAATGTCTTACCTCTGCCATCTATCACTTGATTCTCTCTGAATTAATCTGCTGGGTCATGAAACCTGCTCATTTTAAATTTTCAGAAGATTGTTACATTTTTTTGACCCTCTTCCATACTCTTTAAATGACTTTAGAGTCTAATTCACAGCTAAACAGCAGAATAGATCGACTCATCACTTCAGAATGAAAAATAAAGTTGGAAAAACTGGATTTACTTTTGCAGAAAGATAACCTTGCAAACCTTTCGGGGGCAGGCAACATGCTTTAGCTTTGTGCTTGCCAGCTGCCTACAGCAAAGGGACTCTGGTCTAGGGCTGGACTGGGAGATGCCATCTAATACACAGTAAAAATATACCAGGGAAATTAATGCAGGCCTTACCTGGGAGAAGCTGAACATGGATTTCTGTATGTGTGTGTACAAACCAGATAACCCCCAGGTAGAACAGAAAGCAGAACAAAAGCGAACAGGAAGGAACCCAGCCCTGCAGCCAGGCGCTTGGACACTCTCCCTTTCCCAGCATCACTGGGCATCCCAGTGCCTTCCCAGCTCCTCAAAGGGAACAGCACTCCTGCTCCTCCCCACCTACGTCACCATTACAAAATTAAGCTTTACCTGAACACTGTGACAATCTGAGACAGCCCTAGTACATACACACATGCCTGGGACTACTTTTAGGATTTAAAAAAACTCCAAGTTTCATGCCATCACTAAAACTGCTCCATTACAGTGGCACTTTCAGTGGAAGAGACCATTCAAGCCTTTTTCCCCTCTCCAGCAGCAGCACAGGAGATTATTAAAGATTTATTTCTGCAAGCTCCAGTCCTTGGTTGCAATTAACACCCTGAGCCATAGGAGTTATTCAAAAGCTATAAATTTCACCTAGGGTGTAGCAACTTACTCTTTGCCTTTATCCCACTTGGGTTAGTTATATTAAAAAGAAAGAAGTGAGGTTGGAAAGCAAGGATGTAGGAAAAAAAAATAGAATTTATCACTGTGAAAAGGATTTAGCCCTGCAAATGAATTTTCTCCAGAGTTAGCAGCAGCAGGAACAGCAGAGCCAGCACTCCTCAGCAGAGCTGCCAGCCCAGGGAAGCCCGACAGCCTTACACAGAGCTGTGAGCACAACAGCATATACCATCCTCACCAGCCACTATGATGGGGATGGTACGTCACAGGGGACCCCCATACAGCCCCACCAGCTCTTTCACTCCTGCGTACTCTCACACTGAGCAGAAAAGCCACATCATGGCAGAAATTCTGGCACATGGCCTAATAACTATTTTTTTTTCCATTTTTCATTCAGTTGGAGAAAGACTTGCCAGAATGAGAATCCCTCTGCCCAAGCACAGAAATGAGCAGAAAAAAAAAAAATACTCCACAACAGAGCCATGTGCTTTTACATACTATCAGACAAGGAGAACATATGAAAGATTTAAATTTTGATCTGAACTTTAAAGAACATCCTGTTCCCTGAGGTGGCAGAGTTCAGCCGAGAGAACAGTTATCCATGCCAACCACTCTGCATATGGTTCTTCTGAGTCAGAGCACAAGAAGGATCTTTTTATAAAAGCTTGATGTCTTTTTTTCCCCTGAAATTTTCCAAGACATTTACACATAAAAACATGACGCTTCTTTGTGGAGCTAGTACTATTTTTTTTTCCTGACAAAGCAAAAGACCTTTTTTCATGCTTAAAATCATCCATTGCTCTTTTTGCTTTAGAGGGACCACATCAGCAAAAATATTACCAAACATTTCACCTAGAAGCGCACCCAGGTATTAGGGACAAACCTGTCCAGCAGCTCCTTGTCACCTTTACAAGGGACATACCCCCCAAAAAGCCGCTCCAGCCTTAAACCAGGAAAGAGAGGGGCTAAGTGCCACCCAGCAACCTCATCAGCATCCTTCATGGAGACGTGATGAGTAATCACAGTTAAGAATTACTACACAGAAAGACCTTGTGGTAATTTTACACCTTGGAATGGCTTCATACACAGAAAGGAAAATACAATAACCTGTGGGAAGAGAGATCACGAAGGATGTGTCTCTGCTCCGACACGAGCTCCTGCAGCACGGCTGCATCCCTCCTCATCCTCACCAGGTTTAAAAGTCACATTGCTAAGCACACTGCAGGCACAACAGGGCTGACAGCAGGCTGCAGGTCCAGCAGGATAACCGTTTGCACCAGGTTTAACATGTTTAATGTGATAAAAAATCCCTGGCACAGACGGACTCAGAGCAGAACTCACCACGATACTAATTTCAGGGGCTCTCAGCATTAAACGTCGAGGACCCATGAATTTCCCAGACACAGCACTACATTAACATTCCTTTGTTTGCTCTTTTTTACTTTAGTGAGCGCAGATTAACGATGAACAAACAGACATTCATCTGCCAATATTGTAGAAAGCTCATCCAAGCCAGGGGAGGTGGGGAAGGACCCAGCAGCTGCTCCCTCCCCTGTAAATCCACAACCCCCAGTGCCCTGGGCACAGCAGGCAGACCCCAACCACCAGTGAGGAGCTTGGAATTAGGAAAAAAAACAAAAAACAAAAAAAAACCAAACAAGTGAGCACTCTCCTGTCCTGACAGTAATTCCTTTTGACCTGCATCTCCCCAGCTTTGTTATTATAAATCTGTGAATACAAACACACCTCTCAGGAAAGGGATCCTGCCCCAGTCCATCCCCCAATGGACAGTTTCTGCAACAATAACAACATCGCACTCCAGAGAGCAACCAATCCATCCCTAGGGCTTTCAGGAAAGCCCTTTAAATTCCCTTGGAAACACCCATCTCCAGAATTCAGTTACGATCAAAATAACAAAGCTAACATTTCTAGAGAAACAACTGGTCAGAGCTGTGCCGGGAACTTCAGCTCTGAGCTCCTCCAAAGCAGCTTACCAGCACTGCACAAGGAAACCAACAGGTAAAGATCCAACCTCTAGAACAGGGACTCAGAAAAGCACCATACTGCGGGGAAACTCTTCCCTGCCCTGTCCCAAGATTTCTAGAACAGGGACTCAGAAAAGCATCGTACTGCAGGGAAACTCTTCCCTGCCCTGTCCCAAGATGAACGTGTCCGCGGAGCCTGCCCAAGCCGAGGTCCGCCCCCCCAGCTGCCCCATCCCACACCCCCTGCCCCATTTAACCCCATAACCTGCCGGCAGTAACGACTCCAACCTGCGCTTGCTCCCGGCACAAACCCCCTTGTGCAGCCATTCCTGAAACACCTTGGGTGGTCATAGTTCTTAGTATGGGTAAGAGAGAGGTTTTGCCCAGTGTGGTGAAAAATCTGATGCTGTAATTAAAAAATAGTCTAAAACGGAGAAACATATACCTGCTCCTTCTGAATTCTGTGGGAACAAGACCCAGCCTCATGATTTTGAAGGGGGTTTCCTTTTTTTTGAAAGGCCTTGTTGAATCCATGCTCCAGGTGCAGGGCGTGGAGATGAATAATTGATGTTAATTAAGGTCTTAAGTGTTCAAGCCCACCACCGCTCCAGTCAATGAGTGCAGGAGAGAAGGAATGAACCCCACGCCCTCCGTAACAACACATGGTGCAAGTTTCTCCCGCTGAGTCCAGTCAGAGCACCGGTGTTCAGCACCTCAAAGATGAAGGATTCCTGCAGACCAGGACCCCACAAACCTTCATCCAGCCAGAAACACCCGACATACCCCGCTGATATTTTGCTGAGTAACAACTTCAGAATAAGGCATAAGTGCAAATGATTAATGAAACGCAGAACTCCTTGAAACACCTTTAATACTCCCTTGCATTCATTACATTGTTTGACAGAAAATAAATACATACATCTGGGTTCTTTAGGGTGATCTCACTTCTGCTACAACACACATGTGCAAGCATATGCTCCAGCAACTAATGATGCTTATAAACACTACGATACCACTCTGGGCAGGGACTAGTATTTGATATTTATGGAGTCTTAAGTAATTTTGCCTAATAAAGTTAATGAAGTAGACATTAGTGTCTAGAATATATCACTCTCTTCACTTCTATCACCACAATATATCTATGTATATAAAATCATAACCATAAAAATTTACTAAGCTCACTTAATTTTTGCAAGTTTTCTTCCTTAACCCTTCTTCCTACGCTGACCTCTGGAAGTGGTGTGGCCACTCAGAGTAAAACCCGTCTGTAAGCGATACCACCACGTGCTTCACGGAAACGTGCGCTCTGCCCACGTCCTTGAGAGCAAAGCATCATCTGCCATCAAAATGCAGTCAAACTGCGAGGGGAGAAAACTAACGAAGCAATGCCATACTCATCAGGAACATAATCTAACTGTGGAGTAGCCCCATTAAAAACACCAGCTAACTCTGCATAGACTTGAAACTGTGATGAGTGTTATCAGCAATTCCGTGCCTCATATTTTCAGATGAGGAGTGCTGGCCGAGCTGGACACTTGCTGCAATCCTTCTTCTCCAAGTCCACCTAAAACCAAGGAAGAGGTTCCCAGAGGACAGATTGGGGGAAAGGCAGACAACCTCAGAAGAAAAAGAGCAACTTGTGAATTTTGGGACTCCCTAAAGCATCAGACTGGAGCAGCAGGCAGTAGAGGAAAAAATGAGGTTTCCTCTCCCCTTGAGCATCTTCCCCACGCTGAGCTCCTCCCTTGAGGCTCAACACAGTGATGGCTGAGCATCCACCTTCTCCTTGTCCCACCAGCCCTGCACCAGCCCTTCCGGGGACTCCTTCCATAGAAAAGCATCAAAAGAACATCCCCTTGCATCCCATCAGGACAATAGAAGATATTTCAGATATTTCATGGCAAGAGTGAAGGCTGCTCATCCTCGCTGAGCAGTGTGAGGAGCACTTGGCTGGGCTGGCAGCACCCAGGAGCTGTGTCCCAGGGCAGGGGTTCCTCTTCTCCCAGAGCCCTTCAGCAGAAATGTGCTAATTACTGTGGTCAAATCTTCCAGAGCTGGGGAAGTGGTATAGCAGAGGCCTGACCTGTTCATTAATTTATTGTCTGTGCTTCACCTTCATTTGTGCTTGGTGATGTTTTGCATAAGCGCACACAGGCTTCTGAGCGGAGAACATGCCTGAAAGCGTTGGATTTACTCTATGCAACTAAAATACCAGATCAGCTAAGCCAGCCTCAGAGATTCATATCCTTTCAGAGCTCAAAGACCCCCTCATTTATTATTCTATTTGGAAAATCTTGTATGGTATTCAGATTTTCTCCCTCTGGGAGAAATCAGCATATGGCAAAAGCAGGAGTAAAGCATTAAACGCATTCAAGTGAAGTTCTGTTCCACTGTTTTAGTTGCTCCAAGGTGAAGACATGATTTGCTGGAGGATATATTCAAACAAACCAGTGAGTTACTATGGCTGTATTAATTTTAAAGGTATGCCCCAAAAATGCACAGAAATACACCAAATGTACTGCAGGATTTGTGTGTATGGCAATGAGACATCTGTTTACTAAGACACCCTGAGTTCAGAGAAGCAAAACAGCACTAATTATTTTTGCAATAGATACAGTGCTGACTGCACATTACTGAACACTTCTTTTCCATTTGTCATTTCAGTTTTGTGCAGTGCACTGACGTAACCTGTAGAACTCATCACAGATTAAAACTCCCACCAACAGCTTCTTCGAGACTTTGTGCTAACTGCTGGGTCATCACCACAGCCCCTGACTATCGGACCTGCCCCTAAAGTCACTGGAATTCACTTTATTGACAAGAAACCAGAGAGCTAATAGAAAAGATAAAGATAGACTCCTTCAAGCCTGGTGTAAAAATGTACTCCCTGGGGATGTGAGGGGGGAAGTTTATTGCATCTCTCTTAAAAGCTTTATTTAATGTCTCATACACAGAGTGAAGACAGACAGTCACACAAAGTGACAAAGACAAAATTCACAGCAGAAAAGCAGCTCTAGCATTATTAGCCATTCAGAGAGCAGGATATTTATGTAAGCTTGTTATAAGGGTAGTTACTCTTTACATGGCCCTGACCACAGACAATTTTATTGCATCGATTTTTTCCACAAGCCCCTTCCCTTCCCCATTGCCAGATTGCATCTTTGTCTGTATCCAGAAGAGCCACAGGAACTTACAAATTCTTGTGCAAGACTGAATTTTCTGCAACAATCTGAACTTTTGTAAGACAAGTATCTTCGCAGAAACCTGCCAAAGCTGACAGGTCAGTCAGAAACGCCGATACAAATGTCAGTTCCCGTGGAACTAGTGCTCTTCCCAAAAATCTAAACACGGTGTTCAGCCGCAGAGTCCCTTCTAGGTATCTGGGGAAGAACAGATTGGAGAATGAATGAAACACCTTAAGTATCACCCAAGAACTGCAAGCCAGTAAAAAAGGAAATAGGAGGCATGCATGAAAGAACAGAGCAAGCATAGTTTTCAATGAGGCAAGCTAATCTAGTGTTTTTAAAGTGACAGAAAACCAAAAAACTAAGCTGAAAGTCACAGTTTCGGCTCTCACCTCTGTACCTCTTTCCCCTAGCCATGTGCTGAGCCTAATATTACTTACTACGCGTGATTCCTCCCCTTAACAAAGCCCTTCTGGATCTTCAGACTGAAGGAGCGGCAGGTACAGAGGATCACCATCACAGAACACATGAACATTTTCCCGTAACTTGGTTCTGAGTTCCATAGTGCCTTCACTTTAAGACTACCAAGGGCTCATTGTACCTGCAGTGAGTTTTAAGCGCAATACTGGTTTATTTTCTGACCATAACAATCTGCACCTTTGCTAGTCTGTGCCTATCATGCCTTTGATTCCAGCACCTTGAGCAACGTTAGATACTCAGATCCAGCTTCACAGGACTCCTAGGGGGTAAGTGTGAAGCTGCAGCATTTCTTCAAAAGCTAGAGGACAGTAAAATAGGTAATCGACATAATCTACAATGGGAAACGGTATTGTTCAGAGCCTGAATTTCAGAAAGGCTTTCAAATATCCAACAGCTTAGACTTACCCCGAAGTTACATACGTCTGTTTGGGAAGTTCAGCTATGCCAAATTTAAAACTTTTGGTTGACCCCATTATAATCGGTAGATTACTGAATTCTTTGGTATCTTCAGGGGAAGCCATTTGCTATCAGGGCTGGTGTCACACATCGGTTAAACCAGGAATAGGAGTCATAAACCAAGAGTTTTCCACTCACCTGGAAACAGCATTCCACATTCCATCTTGGCTTTTTCTGTAGCTGAGCTTTGCACACTTGAGGAGTCCCCAGTACGGCCTCTATTCTTCTCCACAATTACGCTAGAGTAAGTCATTACAGCCAGTTATAATAGACCAAGACAAATTTAGGGATAGAAATTCAGCATTGTGCAGTCAAATAATGTTCTTTATTTAAGAAAGAAAACTTTAATTGTAGATTTGCTCAATTTTGGCCAAGTGTCTGTCCACAATACTCAGTCTTTTACAGTAATTAATCCAATTGATACCCATCACTATTCTCCAGCCTCGTCTCAGGATGTGGTACAATACAGAGCTGAAATCCTCCCACACAAAGCGGTTTGAGAACTGACAGCCCATCAACTCCTCTGCAGTTATTACAAGCGGCTTGGGGGCCCGACTGCTAGATACATTTATGCAGATGACAGACTAGTTTGTGTTAATATAGACGTGCATTTTTATAAGCAATAATAGCTTTGTTACATTCAAAATTAACTCATACAGATTTGTCTTATTCATGAATCCCACGTCATTTTCCTATTGCATTTACCCAGCCACTTCTTGGGTCTCCTCAGGAAATGCAAGGTTACATTGAACTATTACCAAAGCCCTTTTTGCAGTTGTTTCCAAACTCCAGTCCCTTCATCTCACAGCATAGGGACCTCCCCTCTAGCTCACCCTTGTTGACCCAAAGCATACTGTAGCTGGGACAGAGGGGTAACAACCATCCCACAGCATAGCACACACTTGTATTTTGCTAGGAATGACTCTTTGCAGTACAGATTCAATACCTCGCAGAATTCACACTTCGAATCTGTGCAAAGGGGGCTAGGAATGACTCTTTGCAGTACAGATTCAATACCTCGCAGAATTCATACTTCGAATCTGTGCAAAGGGGGCATCATTTTTTCTTCTGTCATCTAGTTTATATCTCCCAACCTATAAAGAAACTGCTTCTTCAACAGGTTAAACTGGTATCTCCAGAATCCAACCCCTGTGTGCAGGTAAAGGCAGTGGTATGGTGTCCCGGATCCGCCGAAGCCTGTTGGAGCATACACAAGCACAGCTGTGATTGCGGTCATGTGTAACGTGTTTGTACCAAGGACAACACTCTCCAAGGAAGGACAAGGCAGCTATGGAGAACAGTGAGACTCAGAACAAGCTCTTGTTCCTGCAATGCATTCTTTAGAGAAGCTATAGAAGAAAAAAAAAAAAAAAAACACACCCACAGCTTAATTATTTCATTCTTAATGCAATTCCTCCCAGGAGATCAGGGCTAAGAGTTTTTCACCAAGTAACTGAAACAATCCATGAACATCAGGTTGCTGAGCTTCTGAGTGACTACACAAGTTTTTGAACAAATATTCAAAACTCCTTCTCTTCTAGTAACTTGGAAATCTGCACCCAAAGCTTCAAACAAAGATTAAAGAGGAATAAAGAACTCTTGTGTTTCGGCATGTGATACAGAGCGTTAGCTAAACGCTGCACTGCATTGGGGCTGGCAAACAGAAGCTATTCAATCTTCATAAAATGGATGTTTCTTCAAAGATCTGAAATGGAAGTTCAACTCCCCCCCACTTCCTAGCCATGAAAATGTGTTAAAAACATCTTGCTAGGCTTAATTTCTTAAGTCAGTCTCAATTCAATAGAAATTGACTGAAATACAATAGAATACATACTAAACCCACGATAAATATAGCTTCCTGATCTTCTGACAAGGCAGGAATATAGCAATGGGTAGCAATTATAAGCAAGAGCTCCTGCATCACGTTTCCAAACTCCCCTCTGCTTCAACTCTTCTCCCATCTGTTTAAGCACAATAAAACATTCAGTATTGCACACCCAGAATGGAAGTCTCATATGGCAGGCAATCTTGTCTGCAAAACACACCACCACAAAGCCCGAGATCTCAGGCACATTTACAATACCTATTATGAAAACAATCATATTGCAGCCAAAGTGATCAGCTTATAAGATTTCATTCAGGTTAAGGGGACTCAGAGTAATTTAATAAGATGTATAACTTGCATAGTTTTAATCATTGCAAGAAAATCCACAGGTGCAGACTGCCTGAGTGTCCCAAAATGGGTTAGACTGGATTGCCACCTCACTGTGACACAAACAAGGGACAGAAACATCCGAGTACCTGACAGATGTTTTGTTAGAGAAGACACAATCATCATTTCATCATTTTGACAGTTATCCAAGAGGAAATGCAGAATCAATACAGCAGAATTCAGCACAAGAGTAAGCGACAGGACAGCAGTAACTGAGGATTTTACCCGTACACACCTACTTCAGACACCCTCCAGAAGAGCTCTGTATCCTCACCGTAGATCTTACAGATCACAGTGGGGGAAAAAAAGGGATTTAGAGGATCAACAGAGGCCTTCAAATACTTTAAGAAACATCCTTAGGTGAGAAACCAGCTTCTTTTCAAGGTGTGCTATGACTGCCACAGCTGCTAGAGGGGTTCAGCACTCTCCTCCATACAAGGAGGAGAATCTAATTTGCTGTCTGATCAGCAATTTGGAAAAATTGTCGAGCAGCTGAAACAGTTCCACATGGATGAGACTTACAGAGCTATAACTTCCCAAATAATTTTGAGGGCAGCAATCCTGGATATGGAATGAGGCACAGGAGAAATACATTCAGTTCTTCAAGAATTTGCTAAATCCTCCAGGGTCAAACAGAAGATTCAAGACAGACTTAATAGCAAACCCCATAATCTTCTAAATAACCAGTGTTACTCTAAGACCTAGTCAGGATTTTTTTTCTTGGAAGTTTCCTTTCTAAGCACTAGCCAGCCTCATTCTCTTTAGCTTGCAAAATCAGACAAGATCACAGCCTGAAGGGGAAAGGCTGAGGTGATAAATATTTAATGAGCTACATCAATAAAATTTATTTTGCCAAGGAGAATGGAAGGAGAGGAAAAGCAGAGAAATAATTCATTAAAAGAAGTTCAGCTTAGCAATGCCAGAAAAAAAGCCATGCTAGGAAAACAGGAATTGAACACACAGAGGTTTTAAATAGGTCAGAGGCTTAAGCACTCTTAACACATGGCAAACTGACAGAGAGCTGAGTTTTTCAGAATGAGAGCACAGTGATATGTACACTTAATGTAATCCATCCCAGGGTAAAAGACTTAATATATTTTAAAAACTTCCTTTTTAGAAGTCTTTGATTTAAAATTATTTTAGTGGTTTTCTGGATGAAGTCACACTACTTAAACCTCCCTAATGGTGAAACACAGAGATGATTAAAAGAGGCAAATTGTGTTGATAATCACCACTAAAACCCCCCTCATCAGCAGGGCGGTCACAGGACCCTGTTCAGGAACACCAAGCAGCCAAGTCTCCAAAGAAGTGATGAAGCGCTGCCCTCTACCGAAGTCAGAAACCAGCTTCAGCATCTAGATTTCTGAAACTGAACAAGATCTCAGTCCCAGACAGATTTTTAGCGAGATTTATTTCTAACAGAAGAATCCTACAGCAAGCTCCCTAATAAAGTGTGCTTATGATTTAATTTTACTGTTCTATACCAGGGTCATTAGGTTTAGCACTGCAGTAAGGTTAAACACTGTAGTCAGTTTAACACCTCCAGAGCACATTCTGCTTTTTCCTCCAATTTGTGAAATCAAGCTCTCACTTCACAATGAATCACTGGTGAAGCCATTTTAAAATCCCATTACATTACAAAACACAATATTGTTTTTTAAAATGGTATGACAAGAATTTCACAATAGGCCTGTATATTTAAAATTTTTGACAGGGTTCTAGAATTAGCTGTTTCTCCCACACAAACTTTTTTGTAATGCCACCTTCACTAGAGGCTTAATAATTTCACTGCTGGTTACTGGAGCACCTTGGCTCTTGATGTTACTGCCCAAAAAAGCTCCCTCACGTGACGCAGACAGATGTATTAGCCACAATTTATCCTCACAGCAGGGTTTTTATTGTAGCAGATTCTCAGTCAACTTTTTGTTCACATATTTAAGAAGAAAGAAAGATGCAGCCACTTCAAGAACAAAGTGATCCGAGGTGTGACATTTGGCATCAGATGAAGAACCAGCAACACCAGCTATAAAGCAGTCCTTGCTAGGTGACCCTAACAGAACTACACCTGCATCAGTTTCACGTTACTCTGCTTCTCCAGGCAGCAAAATGCTGTTTCCAACCCAGCTTCAAATGAACCTAACGGAAAACCTCAAGCTAAAAGCATTGAGTGGAGCTTATAGTTTACAGAAAACTAACGTTTCCTGTTTCAGCATTGGAATTCTTTATATGCTCATAATAAGTAAAGACATTGAAGCATTTCTTGAAGACATTAGCTTGAATGCCAACCATTAAAAAAATCTACAGTCATTTGCTTACACAAAACATTGGAAAAAATTGAAACAATTTGCCTGGAAATTTATCAGGTACATTTATTAAGAAACAATATTAAAAAATACATATTAGGTTTTTTTTAACTTCCATGTAAAATAAAAACCCTTTTTTGATTTTGTCAGCATACTTGTATCTGCAGGTTACAACACCTAAGGAAAGATGAGGACAGAGAATTTTGTTAGTATCTTCCAAACATTTAGCCATCACAAAATTTTATGCAAGCTTAACATTCAGAAGACATAGCTGCTTCCAGTCTGGACTAGTTCAGCTGACAATCATTAACACATTTTGGGTCAAACAGAACTACTGTATTACTGTCAAGGCTACTCGTCTTTCTAGTTTCCCAAGAAGAAGTTAGAGTGTACAATAAAATCATATCTGCCCACAAGCTACTCTTCAAACTTTGGTAATATGTAATCTAAATTTGAAATTATGCAGACTTGTGTGGGCACACTTACATTACAGGAGCAAGCCAAGTATCTGCCAGCCTACAGCTGTTTTTAACACCACTGCCTATGATTTAAATACATTCAGATTTTTAAAACTGCTGTCAACAGGACCGAGCAGTTTAGCTGAACTACCAGCTCCCTGCAAGAGGATTATTAGGAAAACTGAGATTGACAAGCCTCACTCTTGACCATCATGTGGAGCCTACTACATGAGTGATCCAGACAGAACAGTTTCAGATTACACAGCATGAAAAATTTATTGTTTTTCATCTATAAAGAGGTGGAGGCAGCAAAATGAAAATAAGGTTCCTCAAGACAATGCTGTCAAGAGTTCTAGTGCTATTTTTACCTCAGTTACTGGTCCATTTTCTCCTGTATCTTCTTTTAAAAATCTGCATAATGTTTCAGCCTGAAAAAAAAATAAAAGTTGAGAGGGATTTAAAATTTTTGAATAACCTGTTAAGTGAACAACACAAAGAAGGAACAACTATTCATTAATGTCACTTTGAGTATTCTCGGCTAATCTGAAACGCAGGCATAGCAAAAGATAACAATCATTCACATGCTAGATTTTTTTAGATGCCATTATAACATGCAGTTCAAACTCAAAGGACAAATCACAAGACTCATTCACATTTTTACAGACTTGCTTCAGAGTCCTTTTGTAAATTCTCCCTGTCCGACTTTGTACTTTGAACAAGAATTTTTAATGAGTCTCAAAGTTTTTCAGGTAACACAAAGTTACCTTAGAAGTTTGAAAAAATAAATATTTCTGCTCTGAGTTTTACCACTTCCTATCCCTGATCACACCAGCAGAAAAACACAGTTCTCCCTTCTCATAAAAAGGGTAAAGTTCTTTTAATCCTCTTTATTTTTAATGGGGAGAGCATGTGGCTTCTTACATATTAGTTATTTCAGAACACTGACAGTTCAGAGCCAATGACAGTTTTCACAGGGATGCCTGCAGAAATGTATATTTTATAATCAAACAATAAACAAGGCTCATTCATTCTCCAGAAGCCAGTTCCACACTCAATTAAGTCATGAGGCAAAATTCAGATCATGAAGTCAAACCTTATAATTCACCAGTCATCTGCCCTTACAGAATACAAACATGCCATCTTGGATTAACGAAACTACCTTAGCACCCACCTGAATAACAAGGCTTTGCCTTTGTTATTTGCTACAGAGAAAAAACCACTCCTGGGAGAAAAGTCCATAGACTGGGTAAGATAAATCTGTTTTCTTCTGAACAGCGGGAAGTTTGAGAATACAGTATATGAAGGAATATGTACCTAATGAGAAATATGTCATTAGTTATAACAATTAGGAAAGAGTCACTAAAATGCAAATTGAAGTACAAACTTAAAATTGAAGGTCAGTTTTAAGTTCAAATGTTCAGTTACACTCCCATCCTACACCACTCACGTAGTGTTCTACTGGAGAAACAAAGCACTGGGAACTCGCTATGAAGCCAGTTACTACAATTAATTGAATTTTAAGTAATTACATCTAAGCAGTAAAAACAGGTTTCCAAACCCTCAGACTAACTCAAATAGTTCAACTGTTGGCCAGAATTCTGACACAGCTGGCAAAACTTTGAATAAGCAGGGAAAAACACCACATAGTAAGGCTGTTACAGTAACAGCTGCTGAAAATTCAGATTTGTTGCTGAGTTCTATTTACAGCACTGAAATAAGGGCATTTTAAAAAGGGAAAAACAAAAGCTAAACTAGATCATAAGATGTTATTTTAAGAAAAACTTCTCTGAAGTAAAAAAAAAAATAATTTCCTTATAAATGTCTAGTGCCTTGTACACATCCTGATCTGCTCAGTTTGCAGTATACATATCTGATCAATATCAGTTTTATTATGTCACCAGGAACATTTTTAACTAAGATACAAAAAAGTTTACACTGAAGAAGCTGAACATACCAGTTTGACAGCCTCATCAGTTTCACAGGAAGCCACTGCCAAAATTTCCGTGGTTGGATTGAAGGTCACACATGTAGCAGATGTAACTAGGTTCATTATGGCTTTAACTGGTTTAGGATGGTTTTCTTTGAGACAGACATCAGTAGTATATAAATTTACAACTCCAGAAGCTGAACTAAAAAAAGAAATTAATCAAGACTATACCCAGAAGTAGCATTGACAGTACATATTACCTTGTTATCTATTGCCACCATTCAACTAAAAACATATTTTCCAATTATTTACTGGTGTTTGTATCGATACTTTGTTTGGAGCTTGATTTTGCTTTGGAGTTTATAACATTACTTAGTGGAGGTTGTTTATTTTTAAATTTATGTATAAAGAGACACACTTAACTGTGGAGAGCCTTGATAAGCCCATCTCTTACACAGAACAAATTCAAAGTAATGTGAGCTTGGTACCAAAAGATTCTGAAATAGCTTCAAGTTTATTTTTTTTTTAATACCCTGTAGAGTAAGTCCACTTAAAAATCACCTCCTACAGTGGGCTAAGAAAATGCATACTGTACTTAAGTATTTGCTAATCTCATTTCAAAAACCTGGTATGCTAGCTGAAGTTGCATCTTGGCAGGTATACTTGGTGAAACACTTTCGAGCTTGTGGCTTTGGCATCTTTCACATGCTAACGTTATCTTGCAGGAGCCAAATCAGGAGTATAGGAAAGAGAACTAGAAAAGGGAGAAGACTCTGAACTGACATTTGTACTATAGAATTTGTGATTTCAGTCTGTATGATTTCAAAATTAACTGCTAAACCAAAATATGGCAACAGTAACACATTAGGTTGATACTGGTATTAAGTGTGTTATGGTATTTTATATATACACAGAACAAATGAAATGATTATCATAAAACAGGCACTATTCATCTATTCACCTCTACTATAACCAAACTTATTTCATGTTCCTACACTCTCACCAGCCAGCAATAAGTTTACTGAAGATCTTCAAAATGAGATAGAAAGAAGTCACCAAATCTGAGTCACTTACCCACATGCCACATACTGGTTATTTTTTGAAACAGCAATACACTTTCCTTCCAAAGAACCTTCATCTTCAAATTTGTGTAGACACTTTCTGCTTCTCACATCCCAAATGAAAACTTCGCCTTCCTCTGGTTGCAGAATGAAGCAGATCATAAAAACCACATAAACAGAACACATTGCTTGCCTATTTTGTTAACATAAGCATCACTAGATGACAACTATTAGGTCATTTACAACTACAAAATACTGGGCATTTAAAAACCCAAACAACTAAAGGTATACTAAAATAAGTTAACTTCATTCCTTAGTGACTGGTCACTTGATTGCATTTTTAGGCCAGATACTGGCATCAAGTCTTTTAATTAACTTTTCAAAACAATAAATGATTTATAAAAACTAATGCAACTTAAATGGAATTATGATGAGTGCTGTCAGAGAGAATACTTACTTGAATAGCTATATATTTTACTGCTGTCTGGAGTGAAAGCAGATGCAGTGCATCTTCCATTTACTTTCATAGTGCTAATCAGTTCCTTTGTCTATAGGATGAAGAACAACAATGGTGACAATGATTCTGCCAAAAATCTGTAGGAAAGTTGTTTCCATACTCCTGTCCCACAAAAATCTTAAGTTAGCTATACCAACATTAAAAGAACAGCATCAACATTTTCAGTGCCAACAGACCAGAGCACAAGCTGGTGCTCATGAGTCCACGATCAATTTATTATTGTAAAACTACAGCTAACTCAATAAAACATGTCAGTGCCTACAGACTAGAGCACAAGCTGGTGCTCATGAGTCCACGATCAATTTATTATTGTAAAACTACAGCTAACTCAATAAACACAGATTTGCTCCCGCACTGAGGGGGTCTTCATTACGTACAGGAACTGAACTGGATTTGCTCCCCCACTGAGGGGTCTTCATTACGTACAGGAACTGAACTTTTTAAAAAAAGTAATTTTCCTACTAAAAGTTTAAAACAAATCCAGCTGCCATCATATGGCATTTTAAAATTTAACTGAAAAAAACTCTATATGCATGATGAATCACAGAAGATGCCATGATTCATGAATACGGTACATCAGCATGCACTAGCGCTATTGCCAAAAAAAGTGTCTTATATTTCTTTCGCCCGCGCACTAGCGCTATTGTCAAAAAAAGTGTCTTATATTTCTTTCGCCCTCAGATGCTTATTCCCACTCCGAGGCCGCTCCTTTTGCCAGCAGTGTTTGTACAATCAGCCAAAATACAACACTGACATGCAACTTTTTCCAGTGACAGCTTAAAAGCCCGTGAAACTCTGGCCTTAGCTCCACCACAGCCAAAGAGAACTGCATAGTCAAAAAAAAACCTTAGCTCCACCAGAGCCAAAGAGAACTGCATAGTCAAAAAAAAATTCTCAAATGCCTCAAAAAACTTTCTAAAGCTACAGTTAGTTGATTCAACAGCTCATTTTTGAAGGTTGTCACAGCATACCTCAAAAAATTTTCTAAAGCTATAGCTACTTGATTCGACAGCTCATTTTTGAAGGTTGTCACAGCATGTGTCATACCTTTGTTTCAACAGAAAGCTGGATTGCTTTTCAGATTAATTATAGGCAAGCAGATTCAACAGGAAAAAGGCACCAAGAAACTGAAGCTACATGAACCATGAAGAGAAACTACCTTCATTGACAACAAGTGAAGGTAACCTGAAGTTCCAGTTAGAAGCATAAACGATCCATCCGGAGAGACTTCGAAGTTTCTAAGGAATCTTTCCTCCACACCTTTAAAAAGAGATTCAGAATTTCAAACTGGCATAATTTATTCTTTTTCTGCAACATTCAGAGGTATGACGACTAAGACCTGACTCCACTTCAGCTTTTTATTTCTGTAATACACAGTCACAGTAAAGCTACAACTCAGCCTTGTTTATGTGACAATTAACTTTTAATATCCCAGACAAACTAAAACTAAAGGCACTTGAGGAAAGATCCCTGAAGACAAATTAAAAATGCTACCTCCAACAATTCACTGCACTTCCTTTTAAAGCAAATTTGTATGCCATCTCTGTTTGGGACAGCTTCAACTATGCCCAGACACTTAAAGCACTATAAAACGTACCTCTTACTCTCTGTATAGGAATAATGCTTCCACTCATCATGTCATACACAAAGAACATCTTATGGTGAGTACCGGTGGCTATAACTTGCTCTCCATCAACACTGAAACAAGCCTTATAGATTGGAAAACTCTCTAAATAGATGCTCTGTATTCTTGGATTCCTTATACCATCAACCTTGAAAAAAAAAACCAGATGATCATATTAAGCAACATACCAAATACTTTTAGACAGAAAATTCCTATCAACTAGCCAGTACAAGAGACTTAAAGCAGTAAGAGGTACGTCAGTTTGAAGCACTGATCTCTTCTCTTCCCAACCTACAAATAAGCTGGTTCTTGGCTCCTCAATATGTCACACACTCCCAGCCTTCCTGGATATACTTCATACCTCTTACCTCTCCCCTGCCTTGACCACATTTTGTTTAATCACTTCTGTTGTGCTTTTCTAAACAGAAACATTTGCTTCGCATATTTCTTTCCTGCAGCCCTGTGGGAGTGTCAAATTCAACTCATGTCTTTGACCATTTCATGGTACTGGCCCATGTTGCAAGTTCCCAAATAGAGTTATGATTTTTAGTTTTCAGATGAACAGGGCAGGACTGTCCCAGGATGAGTAGCCTCCTGCTGCAGTACAGTCTCTCCACTCCCCAAAACTATTTCACAGCAATACTACAGTTTTAAATTAAAGTGGACTGCTCCCCTCACACTACAGGCTTTAAACTTAAGATTTAAAAACAAAACCTCATTAGTCCTCATCACTGAAAACCTTAAAACCAAACATTTTAAAAAACAAATCTTCAACTAAAAACTCTGCTACAACTAAGTTTGCCTGTACTCTGTAAGGGGTCAGTATGAAATCACAGATGGAAATTTCTTGCCACAAGATGCCTTCAACCAAATTCCATTGTAACCACAGACATTACAACCCCTGTGAGCACACCATCACAGGAAGAGAGAAAAGAAAGTCTATAATTCCAGGCTATTTCAGATATACATATCAAAAAAAGACTCTGTATTAGGGGCCATTTACACAGTATAGATTGAAATTCTTCACCTGAAAGAGTGACACAGATCGATCATGTCCAGCAGTCATGACTACTTGAGCACACGGATGAAACTGCACAGTTGCCAGTCTTCCATCAGCAAAACGTTCCTGATTAGCAGGCAAGCAGGTGCTCACCTAGAAGATACATGAAGCAGTTTAAAAAAATACAACTTACACATTTTTGCTTATGCTGATGATCAGCCAATTTAATTGCTCTTTATTCTACCAGAGCAAGATCTCAAACCCTATGATGAACTTTCAGATAGCATGACATAAGTAGAACATACACACAGTAAGTTCGGCAAGTTGCTTCAGGGCAGCAGTGCACGCAGAAGATAAGCTAACCAGCCTTTTTACTGCCTTCAGAATTAACAGTCTATGTAAAATTAGGTGCATTTCTGACTCATCTGAAATAGCTGGAGAAGAGATGGTGTAAGAGCCACCCATTTACGGGCTGTCACTTCAAGACTATTTCAGTAGCCTCAAAGTTGCGGGAGAATTCCATCCTTCCTATGCAGAAATTAAAATCCTACTACAAGATTAAGTATCAGAGCACATACAAGATGAAGTATCAGAGCACATAAAATAATTCTTATGTCAAACAATACAACTCAATGTATTGTCTCATGCTTTCATGATGTGAACTATCCAATCTGTCCAACTGTTTACTCTTTATAGAGTTTCCAGCTACAGAAACAAAGAAGCTCATGCAATCGCTCATTTTACTGACCAAATAGCAACAAAGAAGTCAAAGTGCGCATATGGGTCAAAGTGAGGTGGAAAGGTAACGCTTGTTTTTACCTTCAAAATACCTCTTGGCAGGGACTCCGAGTTTGATATGAAATTGCCAGTCCTGCGCAACAGATCATCTCCTTCATCACTGTCACCTAATTAAAACAAAGCACATTGAAAAGGCTAATTCCACAAACACTCCCACATTAAAACATACAAATTCTTTACAGAAACAGATTAAATCAAAGCATACTGAAAGAAGGAATAAAGCTGACTTATCCAGCATATTATCACACTGATGTAACTGAGAAAACATCAAAAATAATTACTTTCTAAAAAGTTAAATAGTGAAACACAGAAATGCCGATTAAAATAGTAATGGACTTATTTACTATCACTTGCAGTGCTTTTGGATTTCTTCCTGTTTTCTAAATCAGCCCAGGCAGGAACTCCTCCCATAGCTCGCTGAAACCTAGCAAGAGAAGGGTGAGGAGGGAGGAGGGAAAAAAAAACCAAACAAACCTTTTTTGAGAAAGTAATTTCCTTCTATGCATTACCTACTTACAAAACATAGTTACAATCTTGCAAGATTAATTGCACTTAGAACACTATATCAGTTTTTTAAATTTCACTCAGCTTTGTCTTTTGCAGACTTTCTGAATGTGAAACTAAAGTGAAATTGACACCAAACATTAAAGCACTGCTCTTTAGAGCCATACATGCTAATACCAAGACAACCCAAACACATCTAAAGTTTTGGCTTTGCTATCTGACTACAGTCACATTACAGCTCATTCTTATATATCCCCCTAAGCTAGTATCTTCCATCATTCTATTTACAAAGCAACATTTCACTACAAAAACATTCTGGTATAACTCCCTAGAAGACAAAAGTTTGCACACTTCTACTTAAACAAGTATTAAGCAAATCAGTCTAGACAATGCTCATGTGGATTTTAGTTGAGTCTCAGTCTGGATTTAAAAACATTGCAAATATTGTAAGAAGCACCAGCTTTAAATAAGCCACATCAATGCAGTGGGCAAAGAGAAAAACGACTTTTAATGACACATAAATGTATCTTGTCTCATCTTAATAAAAAGTTAGACACAAATCATTAATGATACTCACTGTTCTTCAAGTCGTCTTTTGAGATTTTTCTGAGTAAGCACCGTCTCAGCATCACTCTTCATGAAATCCTTCCTATACCTGTGGGTCATGTCAACGCTAGAGGGAAAAAACCACACAGAACGTGAAGATTAAACTGAAACCACTTACAGTCACTCTTAAGGGCGACACGTAACTCCTACCTGCAAACTTGAACTTACTTTTCCTCAGCTTCATCATCTTCATCCACCCAGGCAGGCTTTCTAGACAAGAGATTACCTTTCGCTTCATTTTCTACTTCGGAATCACTGGAGTCTTCCTGCAGCCCCTGCCTCTCTGAAGCGTTTAGCTGAAAACAACCAAACAGGCCATTTTAGCCCAGCCACGCATGGGTGCAGGGAAATGACGGGCCCGGCGGCGGGGAACGGCCAGGGGCCAGAAACCGAAGCCCCCACTCGGGGCCGCAGAAACCACCGCCTCGGGAAAGCCCTACCCGCTGGGG
>NW_010117816.1:0-1526 GCF_000699245.1 Pterocles gutturalis
ATCGAGCACTTCCCTGCGGTTTTGTTCATTTTATCTTTCTTCTTTTCTCTTTTTCTTTTCTTTTCTTTTCTTTTCTTTTCTTTTCTTTTCTTTTCTTTTTTCTTTCCTTTTTTCCTTTTTTCTTTTCTTGTTCTTAATTTTTCCCCCTTTCCTCCCTTTTCTTTTTTTCTTCCTTTTTTTCTTTTCACCTGTGCTCACAGGGAGACTAATCTAAACCCCACCGCAATCAAAGGGAGCTTTTTAAATGACATTTTGGATCGGGCCCTGAGGTCTCTGCAGGGAGTGGGATGGGTGGGGACCGGGATTTACATTTCGTGGCTTTTAAAGAATCTGAAGTACAGAGAACAGTGCTTTCCAAGGCTGAGTTTCCCAAGTCTATGTGGATCTGTCGCATGTGTATGCGATTAAGCTTGAAACCCTTTTCTATAAGAAAGCAGGCAGATTTACTTTCCTGCAGCCTGAACGCCGTTTCTCCAATTTTGAAGCAAAAGTTCTCACCAAGGCCTTGACAGCGGGCTGTTGTGATGCTAAAGGGGATGGGGACAGAATCAGGTTTATTTGTTGGCATCGGCTTCTAATGCTGTGGTGCTCTCCACTGCACACAGCCCCGGCTCCCTCGCGCACTTGGAGCTGCTGCAGTGAAACGTTAGTGGCAATGAAAATGAGCCTGAAAGTGAACTAAACAGGACCTAGTATCTTTTTTTTCTCCCTCCCCCCACCCAACTTAACTGCTTCCAAATTCCCTGATGAAAGCATTTTTATATGTAGGAAGAGCTGCTGGAGCCTGCAGTACGATTCAGTGTTTTGTGGTGTGGGATGAACAGATTTTCCTTTCCATAGGGTTTCCTCCTGCAAAGTCATTGTAGAGGAGGGAATGCTGTAAGATTAAATCTGGTTAAAATACTATATTCATGTCACACCAGATACGGTCTCCAGACTGTGCACAGTCTTTCAGCTTCCTTTATTGTGAAATCCTTTTAAAATAGCACAGTATAGAGTAGGAAACTTATTGAGGTATAACTCTCTTGCACCAACTCTGTCGGATAAAATGAAGGAAAGTGATCAGCCTTCTTAAATGAATAAATCTGCTTAGTGTCTCTGCCTTCACGCTGTCTTACTTCCTTTGACTCTTTCCTTATTAATCAACTGATAGGCAAATGAAGCTGCTAAATGAATCAATGCACCTTTCCAGTGAAAGGGGGCTGGTGCCATCCTGTTTCAGGTCTCCTGTGATGTGACCATAGGTTGTGGTTTTAGAGTAAGAATGGCTTCACCAAAGGCTGAGGCTGCTAAAAGCAGGCTGACCACACCGTTTTCTGGATGCTCTTCAGGTGTGAGGCTTGAGTACCTATTCCTCCCACCCAGCCCCATGCATTAATAAGAGGATGGATTCACCGACTGGCATGAAAGCAGAGGTCATCTTGAAGAAAATGACACTAAAGGTCTATGGGAGTCATTTGCTTTAAGAGATCCTGGGCTGTGTGCCAAGTATTGCATTTAAGGAAGCACTGTCCCCTTTCTCCAAA
>NW_010117816.1:1539-1895 GCF_000699245.1 Pterocles gutturalis
AAACCAAACAAAAAAAATCCCTAAAAAACACAAACCCCAAAAAAAGGGGAAGAAAAAAAAAGGAAGCATTGCTTTCAGTAGCAGGTGGGTACCACATCAATGTGCCTGTCCCACCTTTGGGTGGGATGCAGGAGAGGGATCATTCAGCTAGCACCTAACATGCAGCAGGCTCTTTTTTTTTCAAGGCTGCAGAGCTGTTTTGGTATGAAAATGGTGAAGAAGTGCCTGTGGTTTGTCTTGCTTTTTTTTTTTTTTTTTTTTTTTTTTTCCCCTATTCAAACCGATCAGACTTGGGGTTTTTCCTTGCTCTGATTATACTGTAGTGTTACAATAAATGGATGGAGCTGAAGCATTCC
>NW_010117816.1:1916-24992 GCF_000699245.1 Pterocles gutturalis
AGGAAATATATGTGTATGCCTGTGTATGCACACCCAGGGAGAGAAAGTTAACTGTAAGGGACACAACCAAATATCCATGCTTAAGAAACGCAGATTGACTCACTGACTTATCTCACTTATTGTACAAAGATTCACTCTGTGTTGAATTTTTTTTAAATTAGATTTTAAATACGTGTTGACAGGATGAATTTGTACAGTGTGAGTAACCGCAGGGAGAAATGACAGCTCTGCTTTTGTTATTAAACTACTGTCTGGAAAATAATGGTGTGTGTACGAAAAATTGATTATTATTTTGCCAATTACATTAGTGCAGCTAATAACAATCATTAAGAAAGAAATACAGAAAGCGACACAGTTTCAGGGCTTAGAAGCTGGTATTCACTGGTGATGCAAAAATATGTGTTTTTAAGGTAATTTGTCAGTAAGAATCTCCTGTTATTAATGTGAAGTAGAGACCAGATGTATGAGCTAGAAACATTTCACTACAAACTGTGTTAATTTCTTCTTCACTCACTCACAGTCAATAAACCATACAAAATGCTTTCTAAATTTAATTTTGCATTTGAATAGAAAATGTTCTATTCTGTACCACAGTGGCACAACAGACTTGTTTTACAATGTTAGAAATTCCTTTTAATAATTGTTTATTTTAATATATTTACTAAATTAGGTACCCGAGAGAATCATCTACAACGGTGATGTGAAAATCCCTGTTACCTGAGGTCAAAAAAAAAAAAAAAGGGACGTTTTCTTTTTCATTAGCAATTGGACATATTTCAGCAGGGGTGGTAATTGCGCTGCTTTGTTTTCTGCTTCTAAGACAATGCTTTTTGGTCCAAGCCCAGGGATTCGGTGACGGGCTGTGGGGCAGTTTCCTGGGCTTTCGGATGAGGCTGACTTCCAGGTGCCTACAAGAACCGTTCGCAGTGATGGGGCTTTGTACTTTCATCAGCCAGGCAGCTTTCCTGTGTCCCACAACTCATATCTAATCCTTTGCAAATGTTTTCTTTCTTTTTCTTCAAATGCAAGCATTCAAACAGCAGCCACGGGGATTAAGGATGGGTCTTCTGAAGATCTCCCTCAGATCTTGATGAAAATCATGAGTCTGTGTTAAACGACTTCTGTACCTACAAATTTCAATAGAGTTTAATTCACAGCCCTGCTTTCCTTTGGAAATTCCTGTTCATTCAGTCTGTCAACACTGACTAAAAAATACACTTCCAATGAAAGTGGGGGAATTAGACTTTCCGTCCCTTCCCCTGCTAGATTCAAACAGCCACTTTATTTTTTTTCCATGGAATCTGATTTTTATTGACCTCAACGATAAAAAAATACTAAGTGGCTTAAATGAGCGCCAGGGTTGCAATGACAGAGATTCCTGTGTGAATTTTGTTACGAAACCTCCTATTTTAGTCCAGAACACCGGCTGCCGTGTAGCCTACCACACTTTGATCAACGGTCACGTGTCGTTATAAAACAGTTGTATTTTATGAGCTTGTGGAATTAAGCTGAGTTTATTATTTATGATTTATTTTTTAAATTATGAGTATTTAAAATCTGAGTGAGGGTGGGGAAGATGTAATTAGTGCTCTAGACTCTATTAAATAGCACCAAGAGGAGTTTTTGTTGGTGGATAGGCTGCAGGAATAGGCTCCTCAAGGAGCATCAGCGGAGGTTCATTTTGAGCCGGATGCTCTTCTTGCTGCCCTGAGGAACACCCAGGGTAGGGTTTTGCCTGCAATGCATTTTTTTTTTTTCACCCTGTGTTTCACCATTGTAAATGAGGGGCAAACCAGACCATTTATTTTTTGTGAGGGCTTAAAGCACAATGTGCTTTTTGCAAGAACAGAGACAAGTTGGGGTTAAGCTGAAGTAAATCCATTAAGTTTGTATTTTCATTGCAAAGGCACAGCACATGTTCCATCACCTTGTTCCTACCGTAACAGTTCTAATTTCAATAATCCCATAGCAAAACTCCTGTGGTTCCTGTAATTTGTATATGTGACTACTAGATTTATATAAGTAATATATGGATAACAAGTATGTGTATCACTTATAGTAAAAAAGCAAAAGCTTTTCCCTGATGGATACTTGTGATCTCACTCAGCCTGCTGCTCTCCAGGACAATTCTTTGTGCCTTCCTTCCAATATTTTGTGGTTACACTTTCACATATTATAGAAAAACAAAAACCAAAAAACAACAACAAAAAAACCAACCAGCAGCAAACTCTGTTACTTTTAAGCAAATAGCTCTCGGGTCTCAGAAGAGTTAATGAACTTTTATGGCAAGGTTCAGACAGTTCTGACCCCTACGGTAATATTTCATCTAAGGTTACTGTTGGGAGAGAAATCAAATTTCATCTGTGAACGTGATTGACAGGTGAAAGCAAGAGAGAGAAAGACATCTGGTCAGATGGGGAATTTGGGAAGGAGAAGGACAATTCAGGGAAATGTCTCTGTGATATTAGGAATAATAAGCTTAGATATGAAAACTCCAGTCCTCCGCGCTCTCTGGAGGCACGCTTACTTGGTGTTCATGGCGGTGGTTTGGTTGGGGGAGTTTAAGACTGTACATTTCTAGCAGTGGACAGTAGTCTCCGTAGTCTAACTTATCAGTTGACTCCTTTGAAGGAATTATGTTATTTCTGGCATACTTTTAGCGTTTCAAGGCAATTCATTTTATGAGTGTGACTGGAGTATTTGGTGGTTGCTGGTTGAGAGGGTCTTGCCGTGATGCCTCTCACGGGTCAGATGGCGGCAGGGTTTGTGGAGGTCGGTTGGTGGTGTTGCTCCGTGCCCTCGAGCCTGGGGGATTGCTGGGAGTTTTCAGAGTAAGCACTGCGGGATTAAATTTGGGTTTGTGATATATACGCTGTTATACCCATAACAAAATTAGTTGTTAGCCCATAAAATACCACTGAGGGTACATTATGGTATTTTACAAGGCAACTGGTATTTTCCAAGAGCCATGTCTTGGCCTGTTCCCTCTCCTAGCAGCTCTGGCGAACATCCCTCCCAATACATACATAACCCCAGGTGTATTTTATCCTACTGCAGCATATTTTGTCTGGTGCAGAAGAGCTTTGGTTCCAAAATCATGGAACCAACAAGAACAAAATATCCCTCTTGTTATTTCCTGATCAGCATGATGATGCTGAAAAGTACAATTTGGTTCTGACATAGAAAAAAAAAAAAAAGTAGCTAGGCTTCCTCTTAAAAATGAAGTATGGGGAAAAAAAATCTGGTGGTTTTTATCACTGTGTGTAACACATAATGTTTCAGTTTTCAAAGAGGCTCTGAAGGACTTTTGTAGAGCTCCAAGGGCAGGATGTGGCAGTGATGGACCCTGGGAGCTAAACTGCATCCTACCTACACCTCGGGTGAGAGAAAGGGTCCTGGGTGGGCTCCCGGCCCCACCGCAGGCTTTGGTAAAATCGCTGTTGAATTCCTGAGGCCCACACTTCCACCATAATGGGAATATCTACAGGGGAGGTGTACTAATACAAAGCAAGATCTGAACTTGTACCATGGTAGCCGTGCTGTGAATTCCCTGGGTGGATGTTCTTATCCAGGAATAACGGTGGATTTCCTCCTCTGCCCTCCCCCAGTATAGCTTAAGCTGCTTTCAAAATAAAATAAATTAATCAGGAAAATCCACTCTTACTCTAGAGGAGGAGTGTCTGCCCAGGGAATGTATAGCACTGCGGTATAGTTTACTACCTAATTTCCCCATATGGATGAGCTCTAAAACTAAGGGGAGAATAAGACACGGTAATGAACAGAAATGTATTTTCTGTTCCTTTCCCAGTTTACCTCCAAGACCTTTCACACAGGGGAAATCACAGCACTCTTAAGGTATACATTTACTTACTTTTCACTGCTATTCCTGCCTTTGCACATACATTTTTAAAAGAAATTTGTGTTTTGTGCAAGACCTTTTTCATCCTTATACTGTTAGTGTGTATTTGTGCCGTGCAATCGAGTCGGACTCTAGTGCATAACATCATTTTCTTTTCACGGCAGTGGCCTGCGGTGTCAAACCACCCGACTTCACTGTAAACTGGACCTTATCACCTACATTTATTCTCACACTGTACATCTGATAAGATTGAAAATTCAAGCTAAGAACTGTAAAAACAATCAAATTTCTTTGCATATGAGCGAGTTATTTTTTACTGTCCATTGTTGAATTAGCACTGCCTGCAAAAAGTCTTTATTTATAATCTTTAAGATTTCCAAAGCTGATCTTGAGATAACTTCCATGAAATATTATTGGCAAGTTTCCCACTGCAGTCAATGTGAGCCTTGTATGTATTTTTCAAGCAGATGTGCTATATTAAGTCTAAGTAAGAATCTTTTATTTCAAATGGGATGCAATATGTTATTCTTGTTAAGAAAAAAAGAAAAGATAGCAACTTCTCTCCTTTCCTTTCCTTTCCTTTCCTTTCCTTTCCTTTCCTTTCCTTTCCTTTCCTTTCCTTTCCTTTCCTTTCCTTTCCTTTCCTTTCCTTTCCTTTCCTTTCCTTTCCTTTCCTTTCCTTTCCTTTCCTTTCCCCAAACATATTTTTGTACAATTTACGGGTCATTTTACATAGGCAAAAAAATGTTCTCTAGTATTTGAAAAAAGCACAACTTCACCATGTCTCAAACTCCTTTCTAGCTCATTCCTATGAATTTGAAGTATGAAAACATCTTGAGTCTTTATGGGCAAAGAGAAAGTACATGCCTTATGTGACAGATTTTACTCCCACTCCCCCCCAATTTCCCAGCAAAGTCAATTTAATAGTTTTCCCCTGTGTTTAGAATAAGCTCAAAAATATTTTCCAGTGATGTGGCTTTTGCTGTTGTTTAGTTCTAATATAGGATTTTAAGTTAAGTGCTAAAAAAAAAAAAAAAAAAAAAAGAAATATTTTTAACATCTCTTCAGGATTTCTAATTTGTGCCACTTACCAAATGATTCACACTGTACCAAAATACAGGAGATTGATGGGACAGGAAAAGTACTGATTTAACATCCCACATATAAAATTACTTCTCAGGCTTCCACATATAGTCCCGATGTTTAGAGAGTGAAGAAACTGGGCGCTGGGAGTTGCAGTCTGACGCACTTGTGAGACTTTGACCCAGTTATTTGATCCTAGATTCAGCAAAATACTGAAGCACTTTAAACTTGTTATCTTAGGTTTCTTCTAAAGGTCTGTTACCGTTGATCTCTTTATATTCCAGTTTGCACGGTTATAAACCTAGATAATTAATTCTTACCTTCTAGGCTTTTGTGGGAGTTAAAAAATAGTTCCTTTAAGCCCTCTAATGAAGGCTGATTTATTGGAGCACTTGTCATTTAGCTTAGTTCGTACCCTCGGATGAGAAATGTTGGTGTTGCCTAAGTCCCATGCACCATTTCTGTCAGGATGAGAATTTGGTCTCCTGAGTGTGCCAGGCCACTCTGCTTTGGGAGCTGGATGTTTTCTGATTTACACAAAACTTCGCTTTACCCTGGTTTTGAATGAGTTGAAATGTAATCCAACTCATGGCTCTGTTACGTGCCCCTTCTCTCTCTTAAACACAATGCATCCTTCATACCTATATGTACACACACATATGGAATAACTCTTGTGCACCTGCAAGACATACAGAGGTCACCCTGTCCTTGTAATTCCTCCCCTTCCTGCCATTACCTTTATTTCCCAAGGTTCGAGCCATTATCATTCAGCAGTTGTGCAGCTTTTCTTTCCTTCCGTCCCCAAATTATTATTATTTCCCTCCTACCTTCTACCCCTCCCGATCCGTAATGGAATCCTCAGCTGTAAATTTGCTAACTGTAAAGATTTTTGCTTGAAATGTTGTGAAAATGCTGTTGGGGTGGGGGGGGGGAATAATAAATAAATACGAAAGCCTATGAACAACACGCTGTGCCATGCTCCGGCATTGCACTTCTGCGGGAAAGATAATAAAGATATTAGCACTCATATAATTTCAGATAGGAAATGAAACCAGACATGAAAGAAACACTAGCTCCAGCTGTTGAGTGGGAATCAAACTAGCTCTGGGAATTACAGGTACTGTCACCGGAGACAGCCTGGCTTCTGAGAAATGACCTCAGGTGTAGGAGCTTGCTGTGGCCCCTTGCAGATATTAACACCTAATTAACAATCTGTGAGAGCATCCTACATCTTAATCACCAGTGAGGTGAGAATGACAATCACAAGGAGGAGAAGGAGAAGGGAAATGGTAATTTTTCCTCTGCACGCACCATCTAATAACCACGGTTATTCAGATGCAGCTAAATGCGATTTCCTTTTAGTCATTTCTGTCTATTGGAAGGCACAGTAAGTTCATTTGCTAGCAGGTAGGCAGCGGAGGTGAGAATTGAATTGATCTGAGATACTCTGAAAAATTGACCCCGAGGTCATTCCTAGTTTAAATTGGGAAGTAAAGCTGAGCTTATGTCTTCCCTTTCTTCTCTCCCCACTCCCCCTCTTTTTGTGTTTCCAGGAGTGCTAGTCTGTATTGTGTAATTATTTAAACATACCCTGATGGTGGGGAACCTCGTTCCCTCAAACTTAATCAAAATAAAGAGAGCTTTTGTTAGCGGTGATAGGTAATTAAATAGCTGGCTTCGTGTTGTGCAGAGGCATTGTGCTGGGTTATTGACATCCCGGAGCCGGGCTCCCCAGCCCCTCCATGTGCAGAGCAGCCCGCCGGAGCCGCCAAGATCAAGGCTTGGGCTAAATTAAGGAATGAGGGTGTAAAGCTGTGTGAATGATTAACGAGGCCAGGCTGTAAAGGAGAGGGGTGCATGGTAGCATACCCCGAGTCTCCCAGAGCAAGGGCTTTTTCCCTGGGGATGGGTGTGCATTTTAAAGGGGAGAAAATGACGGGTGGTATTTCTCTTTCATGCCTGCGATTTTCTGGCTGTGGTTTTAGACAGGAACAGCTGGAAGTGTGGATGGGAGCAACCCACTTAGCAAATTTCAGCTGCACTGTAGACACCTAGGGCCAAATTCTGCTCTCGATTACCTGGTGTAAGTGGTCGGGAGTGCGGGGGAGCTGATGGAGGGGCTCTGGGCTCAGACCTGTGCCAGAAGGCTGTTGCTGGTGAAAAGCAAGCAAGAAATAGCGGACCAAATTTTTCAGTCCCACCAAAGGCAAGGCAAGAGCAGCTTCCCTGCACTCCGTGGTGGTGCTCCAGCTTGCCCCTGTATCACTTGGGCAGGATCCCATGGAGTTTTAATGTAATGCCTTTTAATGGGTGCTTTTATGTGCGCTTCCAAACAGCCTCCACTCTCAAACAGCTTTACGACAGAGTTAAAACGAGGGGCAGGCAGGGAGTGAGGAACGCATACGTACGTACATCTTGTAGACCTCATCCTGCATTGGCTCTACCCGCAGCACTCCCTTGCCGTGCTCAGTAACAACCTATTTCCATATCACTTGGACCCAAATTGTATTCTAATAAGGAGAGAATGGCAAAGCAAGACAGCATTCTATTAACCACTCAGCTTCCATGGAAACTCCCATTGTTTTCTTTCTGAATGACAAGAGATAATCTCTATGTTTTCTGTTCTACTCACTTCTGCAACTCCTTTAGCTTTGTTTTCACGTGTTGGCCTTGCACTAAAAAATATAACTTGACATCTTGTGTCTTCTCAGCTAAAAAGGTATCAATTTCTGGACTTAATGTCAGCCGTACCCAGATCAAAGGCAAGAAACATAAAAGTTGACATATATTATTTATTTCATGGTTTACATCAATGATGTTTCTTGCTACCCTTTTTTGTTATTATTGCTGATGTTTTGCCCATAATGTTGTGCTCGCTTCTCAAAAGTGTTTGTCCCCTACAGACGAATATTCATATTAATGTAATCCATCAGCAGTTAACAAATTCCAGCTCGCTTTGGCATTTCCCGCACACCCAAAACTCCCATTGTTTTTGCAGGGCTCTTTGGGTGTGAGAAGAATGCAGGATCGGGCCCTTGGGTGGGAATTAGGGAGCTGGAGACTTTCTCCCCCAGCCCCAGAAATGCACGGGGCTGGCTGGAGCAGCAGCCCGGGGCGCTGACGCAGGGAGTGGGAGATGCTGCATTCTCTCCCTGCATTGTGAGCTGCTGCAGGGGCGAGACGAATGCCAGGCTTTGAGGGGAGCAAAAGCTCAAAAAAAACTTTTTTTTTTTTTCTTCACAGTTATTTTGGGTTTTTTTCCCTACCTTTCCCCATCTTTCTTGCCTGCCTTCGGAGTTCTGAGTAATACAGGGTCTAGCTATATTGTGGCCAGAAAATCATCTGAGATCAGTCAGAAATGCTGCTCCAACCTGTGCATCCCTCTGACAGCTCAGTTTAATGTAAAACTTTCCTTTTTTTCCCCTCTTTGTCAACAACTGTGGCAGGTTTTACTTCCTGACTTACCGAATCAGACAAAATGCTGAGTCTGATTTTGCCCCCTACCCTCCCACGAGCTATTTTTTTCTGCAAGGAAAATAATAATGCTTGAGAAAGGTCCTTGGGATTTTTATGTTTTTGTTTTCTTTTGTTTAGTTTGGTTTTATTTTAAAGCTTGCTGACAATTGTCAAATGCTCATTCTAGCAAAGAAGTGCTGGGAGGGTATAGCCCCGCTGTACAGCCGACGGGAGTAATTTGCAGCTCTCCTTAGAGCTCAGCTATTCCGCCAATGTGTGTCGCTTCACTATTTCTTTAAAATTTAATTGGGATCAGGCAATCGAGTGTCTCCAAATTTTTCGCCTCTTCAGGCTGCAATAAAGCCACTTATAATTTATAATCAAAGTTTGGTATTGTTAAACTAAACTGTAAAACTGACTTTGGGGTTTCAGTCGTAAAATAAATATACGATAAATATTGCAATGGGGCTTGAGTACCACAGCTAGCAACAGCACTGTGAATGCATACACACACACACATATATATATACATTTGTGTGTGTGCGTATATACATTTGGTTCCAGAGGTAAGAAAGATCTAAATAATAGATAACTGGGATGTATTATTTCATGGTAGAATTGAAATTAAGATAGATTTATAGCCCAAGTAGTTATTTTAAGTGCAAAATAAAGTTCTAATTTATTAAAGTCATTTATGCATCAGCATTACTTTTATGTCTTTATTTATATTTTTCTGTAATATGGAGCAATGTAGTATTCATCCTGGGTTTTTCTGTCTGTTGACTGTAGCGCTCCTTTGCTTAGATTTTTTTTGTAACAAGGCAGCTCATTTAGAAAGAAATGTTTATGTGAAGTGCTTGTCAGTTGGCATTTTTACTGGTGTGCTAACCCAAAGGTAAAATATAAAGGCACGTCTTTTCCTTGCTGGCTTGTTGCTACTAGAAGGGTTCCTCCCTTGTTAGCTTGATAAATAATTTTACTAGCGGGAATCTGCTGAATTTTTATGCTTGCTGTCTATTTTCTGCTTGCTGCAAATAAATTCCAGCACTCAGAGGGCACTAAAACTCCAAACACATGGTATTTTCCCATTTTGTTGCTGGTTGCCTAAAATATTTATTTCATCTTGTGTTTTTAATTAAATCCTTTTTTAAAAAGAAAAGGAAAAAAACCCCTCAAGTTTTGCAATTTTTTCCAAATGAAGGTTTTAGTCCAGATTGTACTTCGTAAACTCTTGAGTTTGAACAAGACGTTTGCACAGGTAAACTGAAGGGGTAGTGTTAGATCAGTCATCGCTCCAAGTACCTGATGGTTTTCAGATTAAGTGCAAAGATTATTTATTGACATATGATCCATTTAAGCATTTCTTACAATTTATTATATACTTTTAGTTTTCCCAGTTTGCAATCAAGAAAGCTAATTTAATTTGTTAATTAAGTGTTCTTTCAGTGAGAGAATGTGCCGAAAATGTTACGATTATGTGTTGCCGTGGCATATATGGCAGCAAAAAAGTTTGCAAGAAGTGAAGCTGGGGAGGCCAAAGTGGAAGAGGCATTGGTTTAATTTTTTTTTTTTTTTTACATTCTCGTTAAAGGGATTGTTTTGCGGTTGCTAAAGCTTTATGCATTTTAAAAATTGAATTTAATTCAAGGAAGTGAGAACCAACCCCAAAAAGCCTCTGCTTCCCCCCATACCAAACGCTGTGTGTCGGAGGGCACGTTGCCACCGTTGCACATCTGGAGGCTCACTTCTCCCTGGCAGCACATCCTGACTCAGTGTCCCATGTTCCTGGTTTTGGGGGGCTTTGTAGACATGAGTGGATTTAGGAGCTGACTTCTGCAAGGCTTTTTTTCCGTAGTGCCAGTGTTTAGACCTGCCTGAGGTCAGTCCCTCCTGCGATGCTCGTGGGTGCTGATGGCAGGGGAACAGATTTTTTTTCTACCAACAGGATGTGGGGCAGTCCCACATCTTCCCAAACAGTTGCAGGGATACAGCCAGCATTGCTTCCTTACATGTCTGCACAGTTCAGGGGTGAGCAGTAAAAGGACTTGGCTGCAGGCTAGTTACACTGCTGCCCCATCCCACACCCACCCACACCCACCACGAAAAGCCTGGCTGGGTGCAGGGGAGCTGAGCAGTGTGCCCAATTCAGACTTTGCCTCGAACAGCAGAACACCACATACTCTTGAAGATGCTGGGCAAACCAACTGGAAATCTTAGAATTATTTGCGTATTTTTAGCACAATTAATCTCAAAGCAATCCTCAAACTTTGGCCCAAATTCTTACGTTCTTATGCCAGCCACCCTCCCACTCGTTTACTTATTTTCACAATAATTAGCTGCAGATCTGAGTGGTGTAGCCCATGCTGCAGCTGGGCTGCCCTGCAGACACCAGTGTTTTCATTTAGGTGAGCACATCCCAAATCAAGTAATTGGGTTGTGAGAAGAAATGATGCGCCAGCTCTGAATAGATAAGGGAAAAGCTTGGGCAGGGGGGAAAATTACCCCTGGGGGCTCCACTGTATAAAATCTTAAATGAAATGGGGTTACAAGAAATCTCGGGAGGCAATGTAATCCATCCCTGTGCCACGAGGCAGGGTCAGACAGACTTATGTTATCCCTGACAGATATTTGCATAACCTGTCATTAAAGTCCCCCGACTGAGAGCGTGACATCTCCCTGGAGCCTCCCCTGGCAGACCTTCACCACCGTCCCTTCTCAAAAGCATTTCTCCTTGTCTAACCCGCGGCACAGGTCCTTTGTGTCCTGGTCACCGCAGACACCAAGGACAGCCCATTCCTTTCCTCTTTGCGCTGACCCTTGGCATATTTGAAGGCTGTTATGGCTTGCTGCAGCCTCCTTTTCTCTAGACTAAACAACTCCACGTTTTTCAGTCTTTCTTCACAGGTTATGGTCATGACTTTGTTATTTAATATCTCGTCTGAAGAGTCCACATACAGTAAACTTGCTGGAATTCAATTTACCTGTGTTGAAAAGGACTGTGAGGATGCTGCCTGGAGGCTTTACAGTGTCTGAAAGGAGAATAATTTAATTCTTACTCTGATCATTTTTCTTCTGCAGGATGGCGGGTAGGGAGCAGTTCTTTACCTGGGACTCTTAGCTGCAGCCTGCCCAGGAATTTACCCCTGTAACAGAAATATCGCAGTGCAACGTACAGCCAGAGTTTACTGATGGGTGTTCAGAAACATGTTTTAACATTTTATAATTTTATACATAAAAGTAAGAATGGGAGATAGGATGCAGCCTCTGTGGCTACAGGTAACAGCTTGTGGTTAAGATGCTACATTCAGGTTTTGTCGAGTTTCATTCATCTTGATAGCAGCTGAGGAGCTATCCACACACCTCCTTTCCCTCTGCTGGTGTTGCTGGTCGGCTGTAGTGTTTCAAAAGCTTCCAGCTTCAGTGTAGGTTTGGGTAGATCCAGCTTTTTCCTTATGACAGGTGGAATTTTTCTCCAAATGTCAGTGATAAAGGTGGACCAAAGAGGATTTCTCAGCCATCTGCACAGGTGTGGGCTCTGCTGTTGACTCTAAGTTGCTTTTTTAAGAGTTGGAAAAGGCATTAGGGCTCTTTCGATGAACATTCACTTTGCTCCTTGGAAAAAATGAGGTGAAGCAGAGCCTGCTAATTCTGCTCTTTTCATTGTCGTCTGGTGTCTTGCCTGGGGGTTGGTGGGGAGATGTTCTGGAGCACACCAAAAGTATTTGTTTGTAATAAAATATTCCACAGGGACTTTTCTTCTAGGACATGCTGGTACAAATTGTCCCACAGTGAGATTAATCAGCATGACAGAGTACCAGGGACCATCTCCTGGAGGTGGTTTTAGTTTTGCAGGATTTTGGCTTCCTAAGTCTTAACCAAACCCTGTTCTGAAAGGTGCTAACAGGGCTGCAGTGGCACACACTGCCACCTCACCCGTATAGATGAGGTACCAGTTCTGGAGATGGGGTGTGACAGTTTTTACTAATAATGGATGAAATTTGTCCCTGAATGAGGGTGATGGTTAGGGTATTCACACTCATATGCCTTTGTGAGGGGAGGATAAAGATGTCCCTTTGTGATATAGATATCTGTGATACCATCTTTTTTGCTTCATCCAAGGTTCCACCACTGATTTGAATTGTCTAGCATTCCATTTCTTAAAGAACTTTTTTGGACATCTGTATTCCCTCAGTGATCCATCTCAATCATGGATCCTACTTAAAAAGCCGTCTCATCCAAAAGTATAAACTTTCTGTACACAATGAAAGTGTATGCAGAATCAGGAAAAGCAGTTAACAAGTCAAGTAGACATTGTAGCCTAAGTATTTTCAAGCTCTAAAAGGAAAATCTCATTAGAAATATTTGTGGAGCTCAGTTGTGAAGGAAATAAAATGAGAGTGACCTTGCTGAGCCATTGGCTCAAATCAGAGATGTAGCAGCAGAAGTGAAAATATATGCTTCCTTTCCTAAAGAATAGAGTCAGTTCTTACCATGGGGAAGAAGAGAGAAAAAAATGTATTGTCTTCCTTTCAGTGGTTCATTTTTCTTTGTAAAGTGATTAATGCATTACTGTAGCGAATTTATTGTATAGCCTGATTACCATTGCCTAATAAATCTAAACAACTGTGACTGTCATGGTGATAAGGTTGGCATGATTTTGTCTCTCTTAAAAAAGGTTTATAAGTTAAGCTTAACTTCTATCTTTCTGCATTTCTGGGATAAAATTTATTTTGGCCATTACAACTCTATCCGTTTGAAACTGCACCAAACGGAAATAAGTTGTTCAAAAGGATGGTTTATTATTGGGAGAATTTTACCTTCACTCAATTTGCAAAAGAAACTGAACATCAGCATTAAAATGGAAATGGAGTTCAGGAGAAAATAGTAACTCAGTTGTTTAAAAAAAAAGTTGTAACATTTCAAAGGGACTTTTCAAATATCAAGGATGGACAACCCAATTAAATTAACGGCATTATATTCACAGCCGTTAACACCTCAGGCTCAGCTTTTCTCAGGCTACCAGAGTTTGCTGAGGGCTCGTCTATGCCTGGATGAGAGAATTCCAGGGAGCTGTGGGAAAATGTGCTTGGGACTAATTAGAGCCATTTTCTCAGAATCACGGGGAAATTGGTACATCCAGCATTAGTGCTGTTACTGTGCAGAACCAGAGCCTGAGCGAGTGCTGGGTTCGGGAAGGATCTCTCGGCCATGTGGGCATTACCCAGGCTCCACTCCACTCTGTCACTTTAGACACAGAGTTATTTTTTTTTCTTTTTTTTTTTTTCACCCCTCTCTCTGTGAACATGCATGAAAGTGCATTGCACCTCTCTACTAGGAGTCGTTCATGTATGTTCTTCCTGAATGCTGTGGCAAGAGTTACTCTTGTGAAAACACCCAGCCTTTGGAGGGTGTGACGTGAAAAGAGATCTTGTACCCAAGTGCATGGATGTCCATTTGGGCCGTGCTTCTCCCGTCAGCAAAAAGGTACCAGTGCAGGGCTGTGCTTTTCTCATGCCCTCTCCCAGGGCTCCTGCCCACCACCGTGGCTCTCAGCCTCTTCTTCAGAGCAGCATCAGCAGCTTTGGCAGCAGCAGAGAGCACTCAGGCGTCTTTGTTCCTCTTGGTCCATCGTTGCTTTGTCCTTCTCCACATCTTCTACAGAAAATTTGGGACCAAGGCAGAGAGTGTGGCTGATAGTTGGTGGAAAACTCGTCCGACTCACAAGCTGATGTAACAGCTGTAAGTTGTAAGCTGCAAACTGCTTCCAAAAAGGTGCAGGTGAAATTTGTTGCATAGTTGTATGAATTTTGTAGTGTGAAGAAAGCCTGGAAACAGATCATGAGTCACTCCAGACTTCCACTACAGCCTATTGTAGCCAAACTCCATGGACATGGACTCCAACACATTTGGATTAGGACCTCCAGAGAGATTTTTTGCTTTTGTAGTAAGGACACATGAAGGTGATGAAGGTGACAGTTTCTTCTCTAGCCTCTGAAAACACTGCATTAACTCTTTGTGAAGAATATATCTTCATCTCCCATCTCTGAAGACTTCCCACCTCACAGACTTCTTGTTTCCATAGGTGTATTCTTGATGGCCACAGTGGGAAGCAATCCCCCGTGGCGGTTGTGAGGTGGTTGGAAGACCTTTCGCGTTCCAGTATCCAGGTGACACCATGCCCATCCACAGACATCAGTGTAGCTTGATTTGGACTGGCAATACTGGAGCTGGGTTGAGGGTCTGGGGAACTGAATTCAGTCTCTCGAAAAAATGGAGATTTACAGCAAGGACTGGCAGAAGCTGGTAGCCTATTTTCCAACAGTTGATGGTCTTCACTCAGTTTTAAGTCCCTGGACTCCTGGCATATTTTTCTCTTCTTTCACTTTTCCTCAAGTTACATTGTAGACTGCCTTGAAGCTAGTGGGGTTCAAAAGATCTCTAGATATGAATTACTTCTTTCAAAAAAAAAAAAAGGAAGTTGCTTGGTATGATCTGGTATAATCAAGTATCATGAGAAAAAGAGACTAAAGCTTTCACACAGGCTTTCAAGGGCTCAAAGGCTTCTTTTTTTTTCCCTAGGTATGTTGAACATCTTGAAAATAAACCAGCATGTTTCAAAAGGGAAGATAGATGTGTCTGTTCAAATAGGCATTGCATTTGGAATTGGTGCCTCTGGTTGTTAAACAGAATTCTTGTTTAACATCCTCATTAAGAACTGTGACTTGCCACCAGTTTTATAAAGATCAAGTCATTTACTTTTAAAGTAAATTAAAGCAAATTTCTCTGTGGTGACAAGTCAATAAAACAATGGAAGGCTCAAGTTTTTCAATCACCCAACATCTGTTCCTTGTTTTCCTCTATATGTAAATGCCCTGTGCACAGCGATAGGTGAACTGAGCCAGAGCCAAGAGCTGTAGTGTTGGGGTTTTTTGGGTCTTGTTTTTTTTTTTGTTGTTGTTGTTAGTGGTGGTGGGGGGATTTTTTTGTTTGTTTGTTTTGGTTTTCTGTTGTTTTTTTTTTTTTTTCTTTCAAATAACACTGTAATCTCTGTCCATTTTTGGAAAGGGTAATTTTGTAATTTCCTGTGGCAGCACGTTCATAGCTCCATTGACACGGGAATGGTGACAGTTGGTGGCTCTGATGCTGTGTTTTGTTGCTGGAAGCACAATAAGCTGTTCTGCAGAGTAGTGTAAGTGGTGAGCCACTTCTCGGAAGCCCAGTCAGTGCAAATGAGATCCCCGTCTTCTGTCCAAGCCACCCACACCACCAGCAAACACCTCTGAAGCAGAGGATACTCGGATGCTCTCCGTGCTGTGGTGGGAACTAGGTTGTGTAAAACCTCACTGAAACCACTTCCACGTTGTACCCACACTCAACCTGTTTGTCTTGAAACGTTGTCTCAGAGAGAAGCCAACAAATGAAAAACAAGGTATTAGACCCATTTTACATTTCAACAAGTGCAGGATGCAAACTGCAAGTGTTTGTTTTAAAGTGTGCTGGAGGATCTGGCATTGGGTGGTGTGAGAATTGGCTCCCTGCTGTGTGAAGTGTTCGCATGTGGATTTGCGCTGCGTGGGAAACGCTGGCATAGTGGGAAAGAGAAAGGAAAGCTCTGCTGGGAAAGTAGGAGGGGGCTGGATGTTAGTCACTTGGGGCAGAAGACTTTTCCTATCTCGTCTTAAGGGGGCGGTTTGTCTTGGACAACGTAGCGTTGACTTTTGGAGTGGCTGAGGAAGACAGGAAGTCATACTGGATGCACGTGAAAATTAGAGAGCTCAGATCATTTTGGAGATATTAAAAAAGGTCAATGAAAGTCCAGAGACCTTTGCTGCTCAAAGTATCCCAACCTTTGAAATCTGCCTGCTCTCGTGCATATGGTTATGGACACCGTCTTTCAAGGTGTAGGTGTGCCTTTTATCTTATGGTGTCTTCTTCTGAGTGCTCAGGTTCAAGACCTCTGGCAGGAGTGGTTTGCCCTCACTCAGATCTTTATGGGGCCAGGAAACGGGCTGCTGTACTTTATGGGAAATGAGTAATCAAGTCTCACCAAATTCAAGGTACCTGGCTGTGGGGAGCAGGCAACTTGTCCTTTGTTAGTTTTTCTAGAAAAGGGCTGAGAAATTTTTTTGCATGCTTCTGCAATGCTATGCTAGATTTTAATGCACTCAAATACATAGATTCATTGAGCAGTTCTGAAATCTGTTTTCCCCAAAGCATGGTTAATGTTGTAATTGTATCACCATATTAAAAAAAGAAAAATAGCCCTTTTGAATGACAAATGAAAAAGAAGCATTTAGTCCATCCCAATAGTTTTTTTGCAATTGCTGTCTATATTGATGCCTTTTGCAGCTTAAAGACTGAATATGGGAAGGTATAATTTTAAACAGCTTTCTCTGCTTTCTTCTCATCCACATGAAGTGATGTTGCACTTGGTCAATGGAGGAGGCAGATGAGTCATCCAGCCATTCTGGGGTATTTTACTCGTGAGCTGTCATGCTGAAAAGAGGTAGTGATGTTTGGATGTAGGGGTTCCTCCTAAATCCCTCTTTTCCGTATTTCCAGTGGGCTTTGGATGGATCCTTTGAGGCTCTCGTCATCATGCTCAGGCTCATGATATCCAGGAGACGTATATCCCAAGGCAACGTGCAGATACATCTTTGTAGGAAAAGTGCTTCCTGGGTAGCACTGACTCAGAGTGGTCTGCAGTCAATGCAGCGAAGAAGCCTTTTTTTTTTTTTTTTTTTTTTTTAAAAAGGTCACAGTGTTTTTCAGATGCCAGGTAGAAACCAAGGGGATCAGGCTATCCAGGGCCAACTTCCTTCAGTGTATTGATGATAAATGGAGGCAAACTGCCAAGTGCAGCACAAATTAACCTTAGTGGGGAGTTCTGTCTTCTGCCCAAGGCCAGAAGCTCCCATCGTTCCTGCCATGAAGTGGCCTTTGGGAGGTTTCTCATCAGGAAGGAGGCCTCCCTGAATTGTACAGTCAGGAGCACTGAGGTCTTCCTCCAAGATCTCCAGGCCTTGGCGATAGCTCTATGTCCCCATAGTCCCCATGGCCTTATCGGAGCATCTCCACTGGCTTTTAATTAACAGGAAGGTGTTGTAGCAACAGCTGACAGTTTTGTACTCCTTATTGCCATTTTTATTACCATTTTATTGATTGTGCAGGGCCAGAGGTGGGGACAGACATCCTCGGGCCTGACATCTCCATGTCATATTCCTCTGTATCTCTGCACACTCTTTACTTTTAGGGCTAGCTGTGTAGATAGGGGCAAGTTCTGTGAAGATCTGAGAGCCAGCCGCTTCCCACTGCAGGCTGGTCTTTCTGTTTTTCCTTCAGGATCAAATCAGACTCTCACTGAATCCCCTGGAAAAGCTTCTGACTTTGATGGCAGGTGTCCTGAGCTGTTACCAAACCATGGGACAGGTGTATTAAATCACAAATGAATTTTCCTCAAAGGCAAGCTCCTTGTGTGAGTAGCTGAGCATCTCCTGTCTCGTGAGAAGCACTCTTGATTTCTCTTGCATTCAGTGAAAGCTTTGGTGCTCAGCTCCTCTCGGGAGATGCTCAGTCTTGGACAGGATGGGACCTTTTTGTCTGGTGAGCCATTTGGGGAGCTAATGCTGAAATACATTCATGTCACTGAATTCCCAGGTTGGACAGTTTATCTAGAGATCTGCTCAGTGTGAAATAATAGTGCCCTGCACTTCCTGGGTGCCTTTCGTCTTTCCAAATATTTATTAATTAGCCCTCAAAACACCCCTGGGAGGCAGGTAAGAGATGGATGGACACGGCTCCTTTCACGCACCACTGGAACCGAGCAGCTGGCTGGCTGTATAAAACAGCACTGCCCGCAGTTTGGGGCAGATTAGGAAGCAGATAACAAACCTGTATCGTGTTGAGGGTGCAGAGAGAATTTAGCTAGGTGGAATTTAATTACTTCTGCTGGAGCTTGGCCAGTAAATCAGGGCTCGCCTCCCTCCCTCCTTTTGCTGCTTTCACTGTGTAACTCCGTCAGGTTCTCGTCCCATTCAGAGTGATCTTGCGCCTTGGTCTGGCTCAAGTGAGTGTAGAGCTGGGACTCTGCATGTGTCTTGTTTCCCCAAAGATTCACCCTGGTGCCTGTTATCGTGGCAAGCAAAGCCCTGTACCTTACCCAGAGATTCCCTCTCTGGTATCCCCGGGGCAGTCAGAGCTGCGCAGCACAAATTCCCTTTTGTTTGCTTTTGCGGCATGTAATTCTAGAGCATAAAAATGTTGAAGCTAGAACTCAAATTTTACCTATTTTGTGTTAATGCTTTTTAATAAATCTCCAGACTCTCTTTAAAGCTTCATAGAGTGCAATTTATTGTGGAACTACACTTACTGTATTTTATGTCTCCTGTAATTGCTTGTTTCATCTAATTCAGATTATACTCGTGTATAACAAGGACTAGCCCAAGATAGAAAGAGATGAATTATTAATCAAGAAAGTTTGGGATTTAAGATTTTTAAACATACATACTAGATATGTGTGTGATATTTAGAAATAGATCTGAAAGGACTTATGCAATGTGCTTTAATCAAATTTTGAAAAGAAATTGACCAATGCATCAAATCTTGAAAAGGAATTGACTAATAAATCAAATATGGAAAATAAAGTGATGGATAAATCAGGACTAAAAAAGCAAACAACCAATACATCAAATTCATGGTATGTTTGTTAAAGTAAGGAATTACTTGTGTGTGACTGAATTTGCATGCTACAGTCATGCAATTTAAATACTTGAAACTCTTCAATAACAAATTATCTGTGCAGGTATACACACACGTGTGTCTATATATGTACAAAAAGTAAACACACGTGTCTCTTTGCAGTGTTTTGAGCCACACTAACAGCATACAGTGTTTGCTTAAGGTGTACCTAGGATTTCAGTTTGAACTCTCTCCATTTGAATATTTGCATGTTACTAGACCTGAGCGGCTCATGATTCCAACTCTTTTAAAAATGGTAATTGTTAGCATAGCCCAGATTTAAAATGTTGAGACGTGCCTTGTTCTGAAAGCTTTCTGCTTTTGTTTTCTCATTCTAATTGTACACTAGCAGCAGCACAACTCCTTCGGCTAATTCAAAGGATTTTGATAGACAGCTTGGACCCAAATCATATTTTCAAGATCAAGACTATAAAAACCTCAGTATGGAAAAATCATCATTTGCCTCACTGACTTTGATTTACATCTACGTTACAGAGCCATGAAATTTAAAAGAAGATGACCTAAATTGTCCTGTAATAATGTGGGCATGAACGTATACTCCTGGTGGCAGAGTTTCTCTGTCACTACACCAAATGAAATCTAGTTTTTACTGCCAATCAGTCAGGCATCGTTAACCCTTTAAGAATGTTATTAGCATTCTCACAAAGCTTTTCATCATGTAACAAATGTTTTCAGACTAAACTTGTTGAGGTCAAAGAATCCAAGCCAGTAAGATTTAGGACTTTTTGTCCTTTGCAATAATATGTATACACTCTCCATCACACCACACAGAAATTATTAGCAGTGGTTTTAAAAAGCTTGCAAAAATGTAGTATTTAAGTTAAAAGGCAGCCCTTCATAAGCTATCCCAAACTTCTGCTGGAAATACGTGCTCCTCCCCCTCATCCCTGTTTTGCTGCATAGTAGAAAAATTGCTCTGTACATGAATCCTCCAGGATCCAGGAATGGAAATTGCTTTGCATTTGCTATTACATTATGGTGCTCTCCATTCTGATTTTTTTTTTTCAGTTCATGTTGTTCTTTTTGCAATAAGTGTATGTTTGAATTGAATTGAAGAGTAGCATATTAAAGAACTGGTTTTCATAGCTGTTTATGTCCTTTCATCCAAAGAAGTGTGAGAAAAGCAATCAAGGTTTCAGATTGACGTGCTAAAGCAAGAGCTATCAGAGAAAGCATCTTGCCATTGGAGTGCTGAATATTTGCATACTGAGTTTGTTTGAATTAGTCCAGACTAAACCAAGGTATTTATAGAACTAGCTTCAGCCTGTGGTCTGGCCTATAAAGCACAACTGATTTAGTTTCAGGTAAAGTAATTATTAATCCATTCCCCCCAGCTTTATGCCTCTGAGGATGTCAAAATGTAGCACGTATAACCGAGTCAGTGTATTATTCAGACTTTCCATCACTCTGTTTTTCAACAGATGGCATCTAGGTGACTTGCAGTCTTAGAAGTGGGATTGATGATGTGAAATAGAGGAGCTTAAAAACTCATTGCAGAGACAGGAGGAAAAATTAGAAATTAATATCACTGTAGGAAATGGAAAGCAGCCTCACATGGAAGTGAAATTCTCAGTTGATAGCTTTTACATCAAAAGGGATGTTTGATTTGTATTTATTGCGATATAAATAAAGTGATGCAGGCAGGGGTATTGTGTTCCATAATTTCTCTTGCAGGCATTTAGGATGAGCTTCCCACGAAAGACAAGTGAGTAAGAGGCTACATGACTAGCTACTCATAGAGAGCACCACATCCTTCAGCTAGGATTTGGGAAAGGGGTTGCTTGTGCAGCTCAAGTAAAACATCCTGTGGTTTTTGGTTCTAAAGAGCTCATGCTAATGTTTTGCTGATGAATCAGTGTGGCCCATGAAACAACCTGGATTACTCACCGAGGCACTCAGCGTGAATGTGTGTGAATTCAGGCTGGGTAAACACTTGTAAGGGAAGGATGAGAACTTAGAAAATTAAGAGTACAGTGTACATGACAGGTTGAAAGATATGTTCAAGTGCTATTGATGAATGTAAGCGGTATTTATAATAGATTTATATACCAGTAATAATGCAGAGAGTAATTTTCTCTACGAAAAGAGCACTGGCAGTGGTAGCATAAGGGGTCAGCGTTATGGGCTCCATCATCACTGCTGAAAATCAGCAGAAATAAGTTGCCACATGTTGGCTAGAACATAGTTTACAGCACCTTCTTAGCTTAGTTCTGAGATGCCTATTCAGTATGAGTCCTGCATCGGCAGTGAACAGAGATTCATAGTCAACTCCAGGTAATCGGTGCTCGGAGTCCTACAGAAATTCCCATGGGAATGTGTTCATCTCTGCTTGCTGGATTTGTGTTAGTGATGTGGTGCAGTGATGATTTTGAAAGAAAGCATGGCTGGGATGGGTGATTTGCTCTTTCCAGTGCTAGCTCTGCTGCTTTTCCAGACCAAAATCCCCATGTAAATAAAAACTTCAGTTGATCTCCAGCCCCCATGATTTCAGTAAGACTCAGCTATACGTGCCTAAGGATGGACTTAACACTTTGAATCAGGTTCTAAACTCACTTCTTAGTAAGACAAATGCTCAAGAATGAAGAGGTTATTTGTCTGTTGTAGTGGAATCCTTTTGGGCATAACACATTTTACAGCTATATGTAAATTCACGGTGGTGTATGAAATACTTTTCCCCATCATATACTGTCTCTGTCACTACCTTCTTCTAACATATATCTCAGTAGAAATGAACATTTTGAAACGCACACTTTAAAATGTGTGCTAAAAACTTACTGCCTGAAAACGTAGAAATTGTTTTAACTAAACCTTTTTGAGGCTTCAAGACTGTCAAAAAGAAATTGGGTATAATAAAAAATTCTGAAGGTATTTGGTTTTGGTTTTTTTTTGTTGTTGTTGCTGTTTGAAAAATGAAGGTAATGGGTTTAAAATACATGCATGGAAGAGACGGGGATTTCGTTCTGACAGCTTGTACATCAAGCTTCAGCATGATGGAGTTTGAAATGGTAAAAGTTAGAATTTGATAAAACAAGCTTTTGGGGGTATGTTCTTTAAAAGATCCCTGCATGCTGCATGAATTCAGAAAAAATCATGGAAATTGAGTGGATTTTTTGAACTGTATGCAGCTGTTAAGAAAATAAGAGTGCAAAATGTACTGGTTATAGACACTCTGAGATACTGTAATGGCAGGAATTCTGCAGTAATATTGTCACTGTTGAAATCAGCTTATTTGCTGCAGTTCTTCAGTATTTAGGCACAGGGAAACATGTAATTTCAGCCCTTCCCCAGCACAGAAAAGATACTTTTTAAGTTTGATTAGTTTCTTGTTTTCTTCAGGTTTCCATTTTTGGACTCTTTCTGCTTTTCCCAAACAGCATGACAATGCCCGATAAAATGTAAAAGGTTTTTTTTAAGTGGTTTGTAGTTTTCCATGATGTCTAACATCACTGGGATGCAATCCATTGCCATCAGTAAGCAGAACAGAAAGATACTTTTCCCAGGTGAGCTGTTACCGTCCAGGTCCTGTGTCCTGGGGCTTGGGGCGGGTGGTCCACGGGGTGCCAGCAGCATATAGGTTTGCGTGACATGAGAGGTTCCTTGGGAAGAGGCAGTGCCTGAACGAGGCTGAGGAGAGTGTGCAAGAGGGCTGAAAATTTAGGGCAGGTATTTCAAGAAGTGGAGCTGTGATGCTCAGTGGGAGTGTGGGGCTGGAGGGGGGACCGGGGGTAAGGGGGACCCTGCTGTGAGCTGGGAAAACTCTTTTCCTCTGACTGGTGCTAATCACTTGGGTGGAAGAAAGGTTGGGGGCATCCTCCATCCTCAGCTCAGGTCAAGAAGAAGGGGGAAGGTGGATAAACCTGCTCACCCCTCTGGGGTGATCCAGTCTGAGGAGCTGAGCCCTTCCCAAAGAGGGGAAGAGC